>NC_136267.1:109232651-109460151 GCF_964187855.1 Myxine glutinosa
CACTTGAAATTTAGCTCAGGTACCTCATGATAGACGTCGATATTAAATTGCATACCGTAATTTTAAATGTCCTGGGATCACAATCCTTGTGTTAGAATTTCACTTTATTTTAGATCCAAAATAAAAGTTCATTTTTATTTACCGCACCACGAACCAGCCTCGCTGATCGGTGCAAAATATCCATGGTGTAAATCTTGCACCTGTGTGCCAGTACGTTTGGAATTATTGGTTCACGAGTTATCAAACAGTGACCACTATATTCGTCATGGGTGTGTGTCTGTTCTGTGTGTCTGTCTGTCTGTCTGTCTGTCCGCAGCATAACCACCCGATGATATCATCCGATCTTGATGAAACTTGGGTGGGAGGTTGATATCATGATCTAGTTGTGTCCTGCCTAGAGTGGGCGTATTGCGCCCATTGTGGGCGGAGCCACGCCCAAAAAAGTTGTCTTTTTAGGGGGTAATCGAGTTCAAGCTACATCTTCTCCGAGGGAGTTGGTGGAATCTGACAGGGGTTTCGGTATTTGGTTAGGCCAATGTCATGTGTCTAGCCCCACGGAGCTCGATTTTTCATTTTCGCCCCAAGGTCAAGGTCACAAGGTCACGAAATTTAGAAAAGTCGATTTTTGATGGTTTTATTACATTGTTCGCTTCCTGATAGGGTGAAATGTCGTACATGATCTTATATTATCACATACATCATGAAATACAAGTTTTCCAACAAATTTCAGAATCTTCGACCTTTGACCTTTGAAGGTCACAAAGGTCAAAGTTTCAAAGTTGTCGGAATCGAACCGAATTTTCGGTATTGTGCAGCTAACTAACCTCATAACTGATTATACATTATTTTCTATCTCATTTCAAGGTCAGTAACCTTCGTTTTGACATTTCCGGGCCTGGCCTGTCCGGGCCTGTTTCGGTTGTAGTCCGTCCTTTGTCATTGAATACCGCTCGCTCATGAACCATCGTCGTCTCCTGACTTGTGCAGTTTAAACTCAAAGTCTATCTTCGTAAGATAACACAGAATACCGTATCATCCGTCAAGCTTAAACTCCGAGCACGACTCCGAGCGGATGAAATGGCAACTAATTCTGGGATCAAGATGCGCTTTGGGAATCACGCAAGATCGAAACAAAACAAACGGTTCATTTTCGATAAACTAACATGACACTCGTGGCAAAAGAGTGAACTAACCTTTTTGGAAAGGTTTACAATATTTTTATTTGTAAACATTTTTAATGAAACTAACGATGTGCATTTGTATTCGTAAAATTTTAAAACTTTGCCTTATGAATCAAGAAACGACGGGAACCGATTCCCCTTTTTTCCACTGAAACATTGCCCCGGCATTCGCAGATTCGACATTTGCGGCATTTTTAAAAAACGTATCCCGGGCGAATGTCGGGGGCCGACAGTATAGATAGATCAGGAAGTAGGGAAGTGAATCGGCACATACCAGATAAAATGGTCACCAGGACTGGGTACGAAGGCAAAACGAGTGGAAACACGCCCACTCTCATGTTGATGAAAGGATGTTTCGACACTCAGGTGTTGGGTCTGCCCTGCACGCTGCGTTACCCAGCTGAGAAGCCAGTTGTAGCTCTTGTCTCCACCAGGAACCTCGAGTGTTATCATGCAGTGCCGGCGAAAAGCCACCAAGGCCAATTGGCTGCATTTCCTTGTCAAGGCCAGGGCCGTTCCAATTCCGACAAGGCCAAACCCTGCACCAAAGTAAGGGTTGTCTTTCAATGCCAGTAGATAATCTACAAGAGGCATGACTCCAACACAGCAGGCTCAATAAAGCTCCTCGCAGTTATCGTATAGCTATAGGCAGGATGATGAAGCTCTGAAACAAAACCCCAGAGTTGTGCAATTAACTCCAAGACATGGATCCATCAGACTATGTTCCCCAAACATGTTCACATTTTTCATTCCCACATCCATAAAGATTTACATACTACCAGACCCCGAACTAGAATTAACCGGAGAGGCACTCTACCATCTCAAAATGCTTCATGCTCTTTTAAAAACAATCCTGTGCCCTTCTAAAGCCCCCTGTAAATATGAAGAATATCCTGAATAAAGTGCATTTTCTGCCAAAACTGCTTGGACCCCATCTGTGATTGACCATTTTGGTTTAAAGACTCGAAATCTTTATCGGTGAAAAATATGTGGAGGCCGTGGAGGGGCGGAGCATGACGTGCATCTGAAATAAAAACAATTTTATTTATTAACATATGGAAACATTTGCCACAACCAAAAGTGCCCCCACCACATAAACTCATGGTTCATGCCCACTCACAAGTGCCTCTTCTGAATGTGACTAGATTATAATATTGATAATTTATATTGCGTATTGTATAATATTGTTTATTGATAATACATTATTATAATCGCTAAATACAGTATAAACAAGAACAGCAATCAGTATACCTCCGCCAGTCTGAACAGTTTACGTTTTGTAACCCACTAGTAGGCCGGATCTGTATCCGGACCTGAACCAAAATCTAATTAGCTTGTTCTTGTTACACACCCCACCCGAACTGTCCACCAGGTTTCATCCGAATCTGTCCACAACCTTTTGACATATCATGCTATATATCGTTTTCCCCCTATCAATGGTGAAGAATCACTTAAATAATTAAAAAATTCTCACATCCAGATCAGAATCCATATCTTCACCAAAATGGAATCAACTAGTCTTTGTCACACACCAAACAAGTCGACCAGGTTTCGTCCACCAAATTGCTCATACTGTATATACAGTATATACTATATACAGTATATATATATATTGTCCAGTTTAAACACTGATTATTGTGCATCATCCATTCATCCTGAAGCTGAAGGGAAAGGTGTATGCTGCATGTTTGAGAGGTGTTATGATTTATGGGAGCGAGACATGGGTAATGAACGTAGAGCAGCAACGAAGGCTGGAAAGGGTGGAAATGCGAATGGTTCGATGGATGTGCGGAGTATCGTTGAGAGGAAGACAAATGATGAATTGCGAAAGATGATGGGAATATTGCCTGTGATTGATGCTGTGAAGAGGAACAGGTTGAGATGGTTTTGTCATGTGTTGAGAAAGGATGAAAGTGACTGGTTGAGAAGAGTGATGGAAATTAATGCAGAAGGAAGTAGAGGACGGGGAAGATCGAGAAAGACTTGGCTAAAGATGGTGGAAGAAGAAATGCGGGCAAGGGGGTTAACAAGGAGAGATGCAGAAAATAGGGCAAAATGGAGAAGATTGTCATGGGGACCACAAGGCTAACCCCCGCTCTAGCAGGGAAAATTGCCTTAAAATGCATGTTGTATCCATTCATCCACCTGGTAATGATATATTCTGAAGTTGATCTCAAAAATTGAAACTGGAATTTGACAGGTTTAAACCTTTCTTATGTTGGCCATTCACAAGTTCTTCAAGCCATTACCCAAATCATATTTAATGAAAGTCACTTTATCCCTGCTAAATTTGTCACACTTCCCTCCCTCTCCTGCCCCTTCCCCACTCGCCCTCTCCCATCATGGTATGTGGCAACACTGACTCACTGAAAGCGGGAGTCAGTATGATGTAAAAATGGCACGGCGGACACAAGTTGTCACAGTGTCAAAGAGTGGTTGGTTGCTTGCGTTGGGTGCCTGAAAAGGCACACACAGGCCAAACAATTACTCAAGTGCGGACAGATTTCACGGAATGCTTTGGAAAACATTTTACACCGATCCTTCTATAGGGAAGCCGATCGCAGTGGAAGATCGTTAAGAAGAAATGTGTGCTGTTGTGTTGGCATCAGTTGGCCAGATGCCGAGAAAGTCAACAAGAAAGAGAGCCAGTGAACTTGGGCCCAATATGCAAACTCGCATGAAAAAGATCCTCAGTTGAAACCCTGGCTTTCATCATTTCTTTGTGAATGAACTAAGTGATGCTGACATGGATTGGCATTATGCATCATGCAATGTCCAGCTTGACACCTTCATAACTGCCCTGTCTCAAAGAAAAGTGTTGTTTTCAGATGAATGTGCCATCTAGCGAAGCTCACAGGCACGAAATGTGATGTTCGGGTCTAAGGAAAATCCACATTTCACATTGGAATTGGAGCATCATCCTCCACACATGATGATATGGTCAGGAATGACCTCGAGATATATTTGGTCCGTATTTTTTTCCATGAACCGGTAAACAGCATAGCTTACGAGTATGCTAAGGAACTGGCAGGTACCAAGGCTTGTTACTGCAGGCATACCTGAAAGTGTCTAGTTTTAACAAGACGGCACACCCGCTCATTTTTCATTGCATGTTTGGGACTATCTCAACGAAACGCTCCCTCAATGATGGATTGGACGTGGATCACCAACATCACGAGCTCCTTTACCGTGGCTACCACATCGACCAGATCTAACGACTCCAGACAACCCTCTGTGGGGCTTCTTCAACAAGAAAGTGATGACAACCAGAATAGGACGATTGAAGAATTGCATGCTGCAGTCATGGCTTCTCTCACACAGGTGACTCCACAAATGCTACACAAGATGTCTCAGAGGACTTGGCGATGAATTCAGTGGTGCAAGGAGAATGATGGAGCACAAACCGATACAATGGCCGATTAATTATTGCAAATACTGCACAATAAAACACATATATTCAGAGTTTAAGAATGAATGTTTTCCTGGGAGAGGGGTAAAGGGACTTTCAGACCACCCGAGAGACCACAATGAAAATGTATCAATAATATCAAGCTAACATGGCCTGTGGTCAATTGTGTTCCTCGCATGCAGTAATTTATCTTATAGACATCTCAAAAAGATGCTAATAATGTTTTAAAATATCGTAACATCGTGAATGCTTTGCCTCACCATTCATATGATGTGATGCTGTCATGTGGGAAGAACATACCTGATACATAACAGGTATTTTCTGAATGTGTTTCAAATTTTGCCACTCGGGCAATAATTGCTTATTGTTCTACTGTCAATTCACTTTTTTGAAACAAAACATTAAAAACTAGAACGGCACTCAGTAGAGAGCATACCTCCACCAGGCTGAACAGTTTACGTTTTGCATCCCACTGATAGGTCAGATCTAGATCTGACATAAACCAAAATCGAATCTGCTTGTTATTATCACCGATCCAACTCATCCACCTAGTTTTGTCATAACTCGTCCACAACTTTTTGAAATATCATGCTATAGGTATACATCGTGTTGGCCCATCTCTCAATGGTGAATAATCATTTGAAAAATAAAAAAAATTAATGTCCGGATCTTCACCAAAATTGAATTAATTTGTCCTAGGCGAATCCGTCCACAACTTTTTGAGATCGCTTGCTCGCAGACAAGCAGACAGACAGACCGGGGTGAAAACATAACCTCCGTCCACCTTGTTGGCAGACATAAATACTGGTCATCACATATATCCATCCATTGTAGTATGCTCAAAGGTAGGTGTATGCTGCTCAAGCAGGTTTCTGATGATTACACTGGGTTGTTTGCCTTTGCTTCCACCCCTGGTATGGCAGTGATTTGGAATTTTAGCCCGAGTTCTGGCATACTTACGGACTCCTCGGAAAGGACACTGTGGGATCTTTAATAGCAGCACCAAAGATGGATCTCCAGTTTAATGTCCCATCCCCAGCAAACAGTTCAAATGCGAATGTGCCATCCTGTTGTGTTGATGTGTGTGTGTGTGTGTGTGTGTGTGTGTGTGTGTGTGTGTGTGTGTGTGTGTGTGTATAAAATGTATACGTGTGTGTATGTATGTATATGTATATATAATATATATATATATAGAGATATATATATATTATATGTATATATATAGATATATATATTATATATATATATATATAGATATATATATTATAGATATATATATATAGATATATATATTATAGATATATATTATATATATATATATATATATATATATATATATATATATATATATATATATATATATATATATATATATATATATATATACATATGTATGTATATGTGTGTGTATGTATGTATACATATGTATATATATATATATATGTATATATATATATATATATATATATATATATATATATATATATATATATATATATATTATATATATAATATATATATAATATATAACACTATTTTGGAGCATTGCATGCACCTTCAGGAAGAATCGATGAGGACAGACAGTTACGAAGTATCCTGCGCTGTCATTCTCTCACACATGTAGGTACAAACTTGGTATAGTACTTGATGAATGCTTTCGCCGAACCGAAAATACATACGGATACGGTATAATGCTTACTTTATTCAAAAATGCTCTGCTTCTTGTTAACATCTCGGTCAAACCTTTTTTTCTTGCTCACAATTTATACAGGTACAAATCCACTGCGCGCCACAATACAAGCCGCTTCGTTATCGTTATACACACCGGCAATGCCTTGAAGATGAAGTAACTCGTTGTAAACGTTTATTGATTAAACCGATTTAAACATTCCCACGTCATGTTTAATGCAGTATTTCAAATACAAGTCTTCATACTGTACTGTATTTTCGTTTTTACAGACCGCAGGTGAACCCAAAATAAAGGATGTGGCACAGCTTAGCTAACAGCTTCATTTATGATACACCTCAATCGTACTACAGCTCCTTACAGCATCTTTTTGGATAGCAGAGAGGTGCAGCTGATGTTCACCGCCATTAGAATATCATGCACATTCAAAAAATTTACATCATTTATTCAATTGGAACATACAAAAATAAGACAGCTCGAAAAAACACGAGCACATTTGCAATCACTCTACGAGGGTTATATACCTCGCCAGGCTGTACAGTTTACGTTTTGTATCCCACTGATAGGCTGGATCTGGATCTAATCGGCTTGTTCATGTCACCGAACTAACTCATCCACCTAGTTTTGTCATAACTCGTCCACAACTTTTTGAGATATTACGATACATATAGTTTTTTGGCCCTATCTCTCAATTTTAGAAATTAGGCCTATGTTGACGTTTTGAGCTTTAAAATAATTGGTGGTTGAATTCAGTTTTTTATACAAAGTCGAGGCTTGTGTAAGAGCCAGCACATAAAACACATAAAAACATAAACAGAAACACGCATGAAACATGTAATAGAGGGAGCGGGAGACAAAAGGGGGAGAGAGAGGAAGGCACAACAACACCAGAGAGCAGGGACATCGGGAGATCTGTGGAAGGG
Source organism: Myxine glutinosa (assembly GCF_964187855.1). Lineage (NCBI taxonomy): Eukaryota > Metazoa > Chordata > Myxini > Myxiniformes > Myxinidae > Myxine > Myxine glutinosa. The sequence goes on from NC_136267.1 coordinate 109,239,852, forward strand.
AGAGGGCTGGGACGGGGTACAGTTTACGATGTACAGTTTACGTTTTGTATCCCACTGATAGGCTGGATCTGGATCTAATCGGCTTGTTCATGTCACCGAACTAACTCATCCACCTAGTTTTGTCATAACTCGTCCACAACTTTTTGAGATATTACGATACATATAGTTTTTTGGCCCTATCTCTCAATTTTAGAAATTAGGCCTATGTTGACGTTTTGAGCTTTAAAATAATTGGTGGTTGAATTCAGTTTTTTATACAAAGTCGAGGCTTGTGTAAGAGCCAGCACATAAAACACATAAAAACATAAACAGAAACACGCATGAAACATGTAATAGAGGGAGCGGGAGACAAAAGGGGGAGAGAGAGGAAGGCACAACAACACCAGAGAGCAGGGACATCGGGAGATCTGTGGAAGGGAGAGGGCTGGGACGGGGTACACCGTACATGGCATAAACAAGATGGACAGACACCACAAGTCAGGAAAGAAAACGAATAGAAATTTGAAGGAGGTGGATTTAGGGTGTATTAACGGGAGGTAGAAAAGACCAAGGTTTTGGATGGCGGAAGATAAGAGATGGTGGTGAACAGCTGTTTTGAATACCTGGAGGGAAGAGAGGGATTGAAGAGAATGAGGGAGATTGTTCCAGAGGCGGGAGAAAAGAGGAATGAAAGTGAAGGTGAGCACAGAGTCTTGATTTTGGCAGTTTCACCAGAAGAGGGTTGCTGGCAGATCTTGTGCGTCCTGTAGGAATATTTGGGGGCAGAGCACAGACAGAGCAGGGGGAGCAAGGCCGGAGAGGAGTCGGTAAAAGACAAAGACCACCAACCTGCCTGCGGTGAGAGAGAAAGGCCCTTGGAGTTAGCTTCATCGTGGGAGATTCCAATGATTCTGAACGCTTTGGTTTCAACAGCGTGAAGACGAGCTAGGTGTGAGGCAGGAGCATCAGCCCAGAGGGGAGAGCAGTATTCCATCAAGCTGTGGATGAAAGCTTTGTATGTGGTGAGGCGCTCAGGTGTACCAAGAATATGGCTCTTTCACGAGCCTCGATCTTGTATACGAAAAAAAAAAAAAAAAAAAATGAGTATCAAGAATATCAATACCTCAAACAAGGATATCAAGAATATTAGTATCAAGAATATCAATACCTCAAACAAGGATATCAAGAATATTAGTATCAAGAATATCAATACCTCAAACAAGGATATCAAGAATATTAGTATCAAGAATATCAATACCTCAAACAAGGATATCAAGAATATTAGTATCAAGAATATCAATACCTCAAACAAGGATATCAAGAATATTAGTATCAAGAATATCAATACCTCAAACAAGGATATCAAGAATATTAGTATCAAGAATATCAATACCTCAAACAAGGACATCAATAATATTACTATCAAGAATATCAATACCTCAAACAAGGATATCAATAATATTAGTATCAAGAATATCAATACCGCAAACAAGGATATCAAGAATATTAGTATCAAGAATATCAATACCGCAAACAAGGATATCAAGAATATTAGTATCAAGAATATCAATACCGCAAACAAGGATATCAAGAATATTAGTATCAAGAATATCAATACCTCAAACAAGGATATCAAGAATATTACTATCAAGAATATCAATACCTCAAACAAGGATATCAAGAATATTAGTATCAAGAATATCAATACCTCAAACAAGGATATCAAGAATATTAGTATTGTTGCGAATATGGAATTTGGCCTCCATATCCGCTTGTAAATATTCCCCTATTTCCCCAATACTCCCCAACTATCCCCAATCCCCCATTCCCTAGTCCCATTGTCTGTAAACAACACTCTGTAGAACCGACCTTCCCCTTTTTCCCCCATTAAATGTCGTGCCCAGGTCCACCGCATCTCACGTAGACAACTTTCGGACATCTTGCTAGTTATTCTTAGTCTATGTCAGTTAAGGACTCGTTTCCATTAATTCCGACTCTTCGTTGCACCAGAATGTGATTATATGGCACCAGTAGTGAGTTTAGGACCTTCCCATACCTCCTCCCATCTTCTTTCCCAAACAACAACAACAACTACAACTACAAACAACAACTACAACAACGGCGCTGCGCGGGGGAGTGTGCGTCCTCACACCGGCTCGGTTAGCCGCCATTGACATTTGACGATGCGCTCCGACGGGGTTACCACGAAGGGGCTCCTTGTCAGCCCCTCGTCAAGGGCGGAGCCGGTAACCCCCCCGCACGCACCCAATGAGAAGCAACGTGCCGATTCCATCTGGGGCGGAGCTAACGAGCCGAGGGCGTGTCACTCCCTGCCGGATATACGCGGCCACTTACCGGACGTGACGTCAGATGCGCCCCCAGCTTGGAGAAAGAACGTCGCCTTCCGAGCGCTGTGACCTCCCTGCATCTCTGGACCGAACCGGGTCGATTCTGCCCTGAGCCCAGGTGCACCTGGAGCCATCGATCCTGCCTTTCCTTGCCATCAATCCCCGTGTGAGTCAGTTTTGTCCCGTTTATCTGTCGTCTGTTGGGGTTAATATAAGTGTGTCTAAGTGCCTGTCTTTCTATGATGTCCCTCTTGTAGTTGTAATCTAACCTTCCGCCTTAATATAATCTCCTCCGGAGGTCTTGAGAACCGTATCCCTGGTGTCGTGTCATTTTAATCCCAGCCGTGTGTCTTTTCCTTCATTGACCTAGCGTAGCGCGACTAGTCAACGTTCGAGCAGAATCGGGTAAACTGTGCAGACGTGGTCATACCAAACCGCTCGGTAAACTAACATCCACCACCGCGTCTGTAACAATTGGTGTCGAGGAGTGGAATTCGGACCCGGGACTAAATTTATTAGGCCCAAATTTGTAGTAGAATCGATTCGGAGCACGTTTCCCGTGCGAAATTATAACGGCGAAATTTGATTTTGTTATACGAAAATAAAAACCCGAATTTTGAAAGTCGCGCTATGGCAGACCAAGACAGCTGGGGTCCGGTAGTGGAGAGTGAGGCAGGGTCGGTCCAGGACCAAATTGAGGGACGCGAGGAGAGCGAAGCAGTGAGGGTAGCAGGTTCGCAAAGTAGCGCCGTCACGCACGAAGTAGCGGGCGCGCAAAATGGCGCCTCGCAGATGGCCACGGTGTCCACGCCCGCGACCGTGGCAGCGCCCCTGGTGGATTTGAACCTTTTTTTTATACAAATAAAGGCCCTTATGGCCCAGAATAGTGAGCGATTGGAGGGCCAAATGGGGGTAATGGGGAACCGGATGGATGCTCAGAGTGAGCAATTGGGGGTAATGGGAAACCAAATGGGGGTAATGAGGGACGAAGCGAGGGGTACTGGTGAGGGATTAGACAATAATTTTAAGGGATTAGACGAGAAATTTGGGAAATTAGACAATAGATTAGGGGAAATACAGGAGGGGTTAATGGGGGTAGAAAACAGAATGGCCGCTCAAGAGAATCAAATGGAAGGGATGCAAAAAGGGTTAGAGGGGTTAGAAAACACCATGGAAGGCAAATTGAGGGACATGAGGGACCAAGCGGAAAGGGAAGTTAAACAAATGGGGCAGCAGATAGAGGGGGTCAGAATGGGGGTAGAAACTAAACTGGATGCTCACAGGGAGGAAATGGAGCAGATGAGGGTGGCATCTGGGCAGGAGATGCAAGTGATGGGAGAGGAGATCAGAAGAGGAGTGAGTGAGGAGGTCGGAGGAGTGCGCGAGGAGGTGAGGCACTGTAAGGAGCGCATGGAGAAGGAGGTGAGAAAGGGGACTGTAAAATTGCAAGGTGGTATAGAGGAGTTGACGCTGGGAGTAGAACAACTGACAGTGGGACAAAAGGAGTTGGGGGACCAGGTAAAGAAGAACACAGCGGTAATAGAGGGTTTAAAATCGACACAGAAGGAGATGAAAAAGGACGTAGGGGTAATTAAAAAAGAGTGTCAGACGGTACATGAGGACCTGACGAGGAAAATGGACAAGGTGGTAGAGGTGATGGAGGTTAAAGAGCGGGAGGTGCGGGAGCACATAGAAAAAAATTAAGTGGAGTTAGAGGAAGAACTTAAAGGGGCGCACGAAGAGATGAAGGAGGTGAAGCAGAAATTAGAAGAAGTGGAAGAAGGGGTGAGCGAAATTAAGAAGCGACGGAGAGAGGATAAGAAAGAGATAAAGGAGGAAGTAAAAGAATTGGTCCAAAGTCTGTGTTCGGATCGTGATGATGTGCTCATTAACCGGATGAGGGATTCGCAGGTGATGGAGGAGAAGCGAAGAGAAAGAGGACCCGGTGTAAGTGGTGACCAATATGGTCGTGCGTATGATGCGCCAGGTGATTTAATAAGCTTGGGGGTCGAGATAGACCCGGATGTTCGTGAGAGGCCAAGAGTGAGGTGTATGGCTGGTCCGGAGGGTATGGAACGAGAGGTGCGAGGTGTGGGTGAGCAAGGTTGTGGTGGTATAGAATGGGTAGCGGGTTGCGGAGGGGTGACCCATGCATCGACACCAACAGGGGTAGTTGTTGGAGGGACCGGGGAGGCACGAGAGCCCCTTGGGGGTAATGTACTGTGGGGGCCCGGCCGGTTCGGCCCCGCGCTGACCCCGCAAGGGGCGACGCACGGGGTCTGGCAGGCGGGCAACGACTCGCATGCGAGGTGGTCCCACAAGGTCCCACTCGCGCCGTATGACGGCAAGAGTGATCTACGCGCGTACCTGGCGCAGTTCGACTGTGTGTGTAAGGGCAACGGTTGGGGTGAGGACGAAGGTGGAGTACACCTGGTGGCCGCATTGCGCGGCGCGGCGGCGGAGGTACTGACGGCATTACCAGCGGGTGCTCTCACCCTGCCAGCCCTCCGCGACGCCCTAATTAATCGATTCGGCATAGAACAGCAGAGCGAGCTTGTTAAAGCTCAGCTCGCGCTGCGAAAGCGCAAGCCCCAGGAAGCCATCGGGGAACTTGCCCACGACATTCGCCGCGCAGTGGGGATCGCACATGCTAGCATGGCAGCGGATTCCTGGGAAAGCCTGGCGCTGGGCCATTTTATCCAGGCCCTCCCGGACATTGAGCTCCGGCAACAGCTCGCCATGTGGCACCCGCAGACTCTGAGCCAGGCGGCTGACGCTGCGGCCCGTTGGGAAGCAGCGAGGCCCCTGGCCCGGGGGGGCGAGCGTCTCGCAATGGCGGTCCGCCAGGTGGGACCCCCGATGGAGGGCGGACCCCTTAGGGGGCCCGCCCACGACGTGGGTCCTGACCTGGCGGGCATGGTCCGGAGGCTGGTGGACCAGCGCCTGGCGGGACCTGGACCATGGCAGGCGGCCCCGGAGGTGGCCCGCGGTGGACCACGAGCGGGTAATCCAATTCGGACCTACAGGGGGGGAAATTTGGAATTCCGGAGGCAAGCACCTTATCAGGTGAGGTGCTATACCTGCAACCGTCTGGGTCACCTGGCGCGGCACTGTCGAGCCACGCGCCGGGATGATCCCCGGCGGTTGAGGTCCTCAACTCCGCCCAGGGGGGAGCGGGTTAGCCGACCCCAGACACCCCCCCGCCAGACCCCGGGAAACTAGAAGGTGTCGGGCACGTAGGGCGGTGTTCGGCAGAAGAGGATGGAGGAGAGCCCTCATTGACGCGACAGGTCATTTATTGTGGCCAAATTGGAACCGGTAGCCTGACAATTCGATGCAAAATTGCCGGCGTGGGGGTAGACGCCGTAGTGGACACAGGAGCTAGCGCCACGATCATCAGCCCTGTGGTCCTTGATTCGAGCGCAGGTGGCTGGGATAAGATCCAGCGCCTGCAAAATTATAGTTTGCAGCTTGCTACCGGGGTAACGGCCCCGATCATAGGGCGTGGTTCTGTGACCCTCAAGTTAGGGTCGGTAAGGAGGGAGATAGATGTTTGGGTGGCGGAGGTGTGCGACCCATGTTTAATAGGGTTGGACCTGTTGACTGCCAGCGGCTGTAAAATCGATTTGTGCCGGGGGATCCTGCAGGTGGGAGTAGAAGAGCTGCCGTTAGGGGGAGTGAGCACGGCCGAGAGAGCGGAGCTGGAGGCTTCCGAGGCCGTGACCATCCCCCCAAGGGCCGAGGCGATAGTGCCGGCCCGGTGGGCAGCTCGCCCAACGTGGCAGGAGTCCTGCGGCCTGGTCGAACCGGTGGCAGCGCAGTCCATACCGGGTTTAATCGTGGGCCGCACCCTTGTAAAAACGGACGGACCGGTAGTGGCCGTCCGAGTAATAAATATAAGTACAGAACCACGCACTATAGTAAGGGGCACGAGGGTAGCTGGCTGCACCCCAGTTGAGGAAGTCGCGACAGTGAGGGGCGAGAACGTCCAGCCGAGCCGACCCCGGGGGGAGCCTTCAATAACAAGTAGGAATTGGCCCGATCCCATTTGCGAGATGGTAAATCGTAGTAGCGTAGAGTTGGGAGGTACCCAGAGGGAGGCCTTACACAAACTGGTTGGGTCCCATTTGGACCTCTTCTCCCTGTCCACCGAGGATATTGGACGTACGGGCCTGGTGAAACATCAGATCCACACCGGTGAGGCCCGGCCTATTCGTCAGGCCGCCCGACGGCTCCCTTGGAGCAAGAGGGCAGAAGCTGACGAGCAGGTTGAAAAAATGCTCGACGCAGGCGTGATCGAGCCCTCGGGAAGTCCTTGGATGTCACCTGTTGTGCTGGTCAAAAAGAAGGATGGGACCACGCGGTTCTGCGTGGACTATCGCCAGCTAAACAACGTGACACTCAAGGACTCATATCCCCTGCCAAGGATTGATGACACCCTCGATGCCGTTGCAGGCTCAAATTGGTTCACAACTTTGGACCTCAAGAGTGGGTATTGGCAGGTGGAGATGGATAGGGCAGGGAAGGAGAAAACGGCATTTTCCACAGGTAAGGGACTGTATCAGTTTACTGTGATGCCGTTTGGTTTGTGTAACGCCCCCGCCACCTTTGAAAGATTGATGGAGCATGTACTGGGCGGCATGCCATGGCAATCATGCCTGGTGTACCTGGATGACGTCCTGGTACATGCCCAAACGTTCCCCCAGGCAGTAGCTAATTTGGACCAGGTGTTCGGGTGCCTCAGACAGGCAGGGTTGAAGCTGAACCCGAGTAAGTGCACTTTGTTTGCAAGAGAGGTGGCCTATCTAGGTCACGTGATCGGCCGCGAGGGGGTAAAAACGGACCCAGACAAAATTAAAGCGGTAGAGGAGTGGCCCGCACCACGTACCATCAAAGAGGTGCGGGGATTTTTGGGACTCTGCTCCTACTACCGGCGCTTTGTGGCGAAATTTGCGGAGTTGGCCCGTCCCCTCCACCGGCTTACGGAGAAGGGGACGCGATTTAATTGGACACGGGAGTGCCACGAGGCCTTCCAAAAATTGAAGGGGTGTCTAACATCCGCACCCCTTCTAGCTTACCCCACTAGCGACGGGGCATTTACCCTGGACACGGATGCGAGCCAGGAAGGATTGGGCGCAGTTTTGTCTCAGACACAGGAGGGCGTGGAGAGAGTGATTGGTTATTATAGTCGGGCCTTAAGTAGGCCCGAGAGAAATTATTGCGTCACTCGCAAAGAGTTATTGGCTATGCTGGCTGCCATGAACCATTTCCACCCGTACTTGTACGGGCGGAAATTTTTGGTTAGAACTGACCATTCCTCCTTGCAATGGCTCCTTCGGTTCAAGGAACCGGAGGGCCAAATTGCAAGGTGGTTGGAAAAGTTGCAGCAGTACGATTTTGATGTGGCCCATAGGGCCGGGAAGGCCCATGGTAATGCGGACGCACTCTCTCGGCGTCCTTGTCTGGGGGAAAACTGCAAATTTTGTGCGAGACACGAGGAGAGGGAACAATTGGGCGATTCGGACCCGACCCTCGTTGTCCGGGCAACCCGGGTGAGAGGGCCAATTTTGCCACTAACCGCAGATGAGGAATTCGGAACTTTGGCATGGAGCACGGCCCAGCAGGAGGATCCTGTCCTGGGGCCAGTGTTCAATTGGGTCAAATTGGGGCACAGACCAAAGGGGGAAGAGGTCACCCCCCTCGGAGCACAAACAAAGGCATATTGGGCTCAGTGGCAGACCCTGGAATTGAAAGGCAACATCTTGTATCGCAAGTGGGTGGAGGTTCCCTCTGATAGAACTTCCTGGCTGGTGATAGTCCCTGACAAATTCAAGAACGTCATATTGCAACAGGTGCATGGTACCCGCTCCGGCGGCCATTTGGGCAGGACAAAGACAATATCTCGGGTCCGCCGGAGGTTCTATTGGGTGAATATGGGGCGCGACATACAGGACTGGTGTCGGAGATGCGACGCCTGTTCTGCCAAAAAGGGACCAGCACGGAGGATGAGGGCCCCCCTTCAATTACATCAGGTGGGGGCCCCCCTTGAGCGGGTGGCTATGGATATTCTAGGACCGCTGACCCGCACCCGCCAAGGTAATAAGTATATCCTCGTTGTAATGGACTATTTCACCAAGTGGCCGGAGGCCTACGCCCTCCCCAACCAAGAAGCAGGGGTGGTAGCGCAGGCCTTCGTGGAAGGATTTGTGTGCCGGCATGGGATTCCACAGGAGTTGCAAACCGACCAGGGACGAAATTTTGAGAGCAAATTGCTAAAAGATGTGTGCAGTCTCCTGTCAATTCGGAAAACAAGAACCACGCCCTTGCGGCCACAATCTGACGGGATGGTGGAACGGTTCAACAGAACATTGATACAACAACTGGCACTGTTCACCGCCACCTGTCAGGATGACTGGGACGAACATCTCCCTTATCTGCTTATGGCCTACCGAACCAGCCAGCACGGGGCCACCGCATGCAGTCCAGCGTTGCTTATGTATGGGCGGGAGTTACGGGCTCCCGCCGACTTGCTATGCGGTCCCGTGCCAGACACAGTGGTTAACCCGCCGAGGGAGGGGTACGCACGTCACCTAGAGGAAGGCATGGAGCTAGTCCATGCCTTCGCCCGCCGCCAACTCCATCTGGCGGGGGAAAAGATGAAGCGCAGGTACGACGACCGGAGCCAGGGGAGTCAATACGCTCCGGGGATGAAGATTTGGTTCTTTAATCCCCGGAGGCGGAAGGGAAGGTGCCCAAAACTCACCTCCCCCTGGCAAGGCCCAGGAGTCGTCCTGTCGCAAATCTGTGACGTGTTCATTAAGATCAAAATGGGGCCACGAGCCCTCCCTCGGATCGTCCACGCCGACCGGATAAGACCTTACACCGGCGAGCAGGCGCCCCCGTGGATTGCCTCGGCTTTAGATGCCGAGGCGGGACCCAGTACCTCTGAATAAGGGGGGCTTATTAGTGCCAGAGGACTGGGGAATTGAGGAGCGATAGGCCCGGTGGGTAAGGGTGGCATCCCTGCCACCCTTCCCATGGTGGGGGGCAAAGGAGCAATAGCTTATGGGGTGTATGGCAGTGAAAACTAGCCCGGGTGGGTTAGGTTATATTGTAGGGATCTAGCGAAGATGACATTAGGTGACGTTAAGTTTAGTTAGTGACTGATACCTGTAGTGGGGATGCAGGTAAATTAGTGTGGATGATAATGACGAGGGAGCGCAATAGTTTAAAGGGACGACTGGGAAGCGCAAGTTTCAGAAGGGAGTAGTTAGCTGAGATGATGCCGTGTGTGTGAGAATTGAACAGGTGTGATTGCACAGGTGTGCAACTGGACAGGTGTGTGGAGCAGTGTATGAGTAGTGAGTGTGTGGATCAGCGCGAATGCGCTTGGGGAGAGAAGGGTGCAGGTGGCACCAGGTGTGAGAGCACAGGTGTGCAAGTACAGGTGTGTGGAGAGAGTTGGAGTAAGTGGTACGGAGTGGTGTGCATGGTGCGAAGGTGTGAATGGGGGAAGAGTGGACCCCCATCACGGATACCCGGGGCGGGTAGTGTAAGTGTTAGGTAGAGGGTACAGGTAAATTGTGGTTGGATATTGGCATCTGTGGTGCGGGTGACAGAATGGTATTGTGGATGGGTGCATTAGTGTTGTGGAAATGGCTGGGCGTGTAGCCTGTTAGTGTGTGTAGTTGGTTGGGCACTCCACCACTGTGAGGATGTCGGCCAGGTGAGGCCGCAGGTGGGCTCTGGGAGCCGGTAGTTGTGAGTGGGTGCCTGAGGATCCCGGGTGTGGATCGGGCAGCCCCGTGCCAGAGAGGGCACCGAGTGGGGAGAGCGCCAGAGGGCCTTCCCCAGGTAGTTAGGTTAGGGTAAGGAGCAGGTAAGCTCGGAGGCAACTGCAGTGGTGGAGGTGTGCAGGTGGGTAGACCCACTGGGAGAGGTACACGCCACAGCCCAGAAATTGTGCGAGGGCACCGGGAGATGAATCGGGGGAGTGAGACCCCAAATTGAAAAGCACCACAGTTTGGCCAATGGGAATTGGTTTTTAGAACCCATAGTGTAAGAGGGCCAATGGGTTGGCCGGAGAAAGACCCCGGGTAGTGTAAAGTTGTTAAAGTCATTTAGGAAATAGTTAGGATTGATGAGCCTGTCGCACCATACGCAGCCACTTACCTGTGGTGATGATGATGACTCCACACCTGTGTTTTCTTTGTTTTGTTGCAGGAAATGAGATTGCTGTGGATTTGTGAGACGCATCACGACGTGGATGAGACATTGGGGTGATTCCATCTCTCCCTCCCTAGGAGGGACTGATGATGAATTGGTGATAGCAAATTATGATGTTCAGTTGGAGATGGCAAATTATGATGTTGAGTTGAAAATGGCAAATTTGATTGGTTAGGAGGGAGAGAAGACGAATTTGGTATATGGGAGGAACGGGGAAGACAGTAGGGATGTTTGTTGATTTGTAAAGTAGATGTTTATGGGTAGTGTTGTGTTTTGTGGATACAGTAAGGGGTAAGGGAGGGGCCATGTAGGTTACCTGGTGGGGGGGGGGCGTACGATAGGAACGTACCTGTCTCACCTGGTTCCCATGTGCCCCCAGTGTGCATCACCTTGTATTGCGTGCACTTTTGCGCCCTTACCACCTTACTCACTTGTCTTCTTCTTTTGTCTCCCACCTCCGAGGATCTGGCTTTGGGGTAGAGAGAGAGGAGAGAGAGGTGCTGGATCCGCAGTTGTGGGCCTGCACTTTCGCTGCTTGCTGCCTGGATCAATACACCATATGGACCGCAATGTTTGTGGCCACCCACAATGGACCGCAGTTCTTTTGCGGCCAAGCACCACCCATTGATGGACCTCTGGGTCAACGTGGCACCTATGCCAAACAGGTGAACCACTAATAGTTGGCCCCCTGACGGCCACAATATAGAAATGGACGCGGTTGGCGCCTTTCTTTATTTTTGAAAGAGGCAAGAAGGCCAAGTGCACCACACGAAGGCAAGACCAGCGGCAGAACATCGGCCGGCTGCGACACCACACAATGATCACTAAACATTTTATTGGTGCACCGGATGGTGCTGACTGTGTGATGGGGTGGTGCTTTTGGTGCTGGGAAGGGGTGCTCTGCACATTATTAAAGGCCGTAGGCCACAGAGCACTCGTGGGTTGGTGTATCGATGCTGGCATGCGTGCTCTCTCTATGCATAACATCTGCATGTGTTCCTCCAAAAACAGGTCCTGGATCGTAGTGTAAATATCAGTGTAGTCTTGTGTAAATAATGCTCCCTACCGGCTGTATGTTTAGTTTGAGGATTCTTTCCGGATTCGGTTATCCTGTGGGTGTGTTTCTGTGAGGAGAAGGGTGCAACGTCGCAGGGGGACATATTTACTCATTTGTGAATATCTGTAAAACTGTCGCACTCAGGGTAGAGTTAATAGTAGAGGGAACTACATCTGAGTGCCACACTAAAATAGGTAAAAATTTATCGGGTCGGGACGCCCCGAGGGTAGAGAAGGGTGCAATGTTGCGAATATGGAATTTGGCCTCCATATCCGCTTGTAAATATTCCCCTATTTCCCCAATACTCCCCAACTATCCCCAATCCCCCATTCCCTAGTCCCATTGTCTGTAAACAACACTCTGTAGAACCGACCTTCCCCTTTTTCCCCCATTAAATGTCGTGCCCAGGTCCACCGCATCTCACGTAGACAACTTTCGGACATCTTGCTAGTTATTCTTAGTCTATGTCAGTTAAGGACTCGTTTCCATTAATTCCGACTCTTCGTTGCACCAGAATGTGATTATATGGCACCAGTAGTGAGTTTAGGACCTTCCCATACCTCCTCCCATCTTCTTTCCCAAACAACAACAACAACTACAACTACAAACAACAACTACAACAACGGCGCTGCGCGGGGGAGTGTGCGTCCTCACACCGGCTCGGTTAGCCGCCATTGACGATGCGCTCCGACGGGGTTACCACGAAGGGGCTCCTTGTCAGCCCCTCGTCAAGGGCGGAGCCGGTAACCCCCCCGCACGCACCCAATGAGAAGCAACGTGCCGATTCCATCTGGGGCGGAGCTAACGAGCCGAGGGCGTGTCACTCCCCGCCGGATATACGCGGCCACTTACCGGACGTGACGTCAGATGCGCCCCCAGCTTGGAGAAAGAACGTCGCCTTCCGAGCGCTGTGACCTCCCTGCATCTCTGGACCGAACCGGGTCGATTCTGCCCTGAGCCCAGGTGCACCAGGAGCCATCGATCCTGCCTTTCCTTGCCATCAATCCCCGTGTGAGTCAGTTTTGTCCCGTTTATCTGTCGTCTGTTGGGGTTAATATAAGTGTGTCTAAGTGCCTGTCTTTCTATGATGTCCCTCTTGTAGTTGTAATCTAACCTTCCGCCTTAATATAATCTCCTCCGGAGGTCTTGAGAACCGTATCCCTGGTGTCGTGTCATTTTAATCCCAGCCGTGTGTCTTTTCCTTCATTGACCTAGCGTAGCGCGACTAGTCAACGTTCGAGCAGAATCGGGTAAACTGTGCAGACGTGGTCATACCAAACCGCTCGGTAAACTAACATCCACCACCGCGTCTGTAACAGTATCAAGAATATCAATACCTCAAACAAGGATATCAAGAATATTAGTATCAAGAATATCAATACCTCAAACAAGGATATCAAGAATATTAGTATCAAGAATATCAATACCTCAAACAAGGATATCAAGAATATTAGTATCAAGAATATCAATACCTCAAACAAGGACATCAATAATATTACTATCAAGAATATCAATACCTCAAACAAGGATATCAATAATATTAGTATCAAGAATATCAATACCTCAAACAAGGATATCAAGAATATTAGTATCAAGAATATCAATACCGCAAACAAGGATATCAAGAATATTAGTATCAAGAATATCAATACCTCAAACAAGGATATCAAGAATATTAGTATCAAGAATATCAATACCTCAAACAAGGATATCAAGAATATCAATACCTCAAACAAGGATATCAAGAATATCAATACCTCAAACAAGGATATCAAGAATATCAATGACCTGATATGCAAATCCTTTTCAAATTTCAAGTCAATCAGATGGAAATTGAGGATTTCAGAAATTTGGCCTATGTTGATTGCAAAATTATTTGGTAGTTGAATTCAATGACAAAATGTGCAAATTCTCTTCAAATTAAAAGACAATCGGATGAAAATTGAGGATTTCCGAAATTTTGCCTATGTTGATCGGAAAAAAAAATGGTGGTTGAATTAAGTGAGCAGATATGAAAGCCCTCTTCAAATTTCAAGTCAATTGGAGGAAAATTGAGGATTGTAGATATTTGGCCGATGTTGACATTTTGGCCAATGTTGACCTCAAAAGCGTGACCGCTATATCAAGTGGTTATGTAACATGCGGTAATGTTTAAATTTCGCTGCTGAACGGTTTTTGATGTGCGCTCTTTTAAAAATGTACAAACTGTAGACACGTACGTACGCACGTTCCTACGCATAACGTACGTACCTACGCACACCGTAGACACCCAATCACTTAACCGCGCTTTTCGCTTCACGAGTGCAGGGTAATAGTTGTTGTTGGAAAAGTTGCAATAATTTAGATTAATTGGAATCAATAAAATTAATTGCCCAATAATTGGAGACCGCCATGCTGTTAAGCGTTTCCGAGCGCTCCGTTCCGTTGGAGTGCTTGTTCGAGCGCTTTGCATCAAGCGAGCCGCTTGGCAAGCGATAGTAAGCTGCTTGCTAACGGAAGGCGCCCAAGCATGACATGACAGTTTCTAGCTGGGTCGGGATTCGAACTGAGGTTAGACGGCTTAGAGGCAAGTATGCGTACCTCTAGATTCTTTCTTGCTTTTTACCTTTTTCAAATAAAGAAGCTTCGCCCACAAAACTCTGCTGGGCTTCGAATTACACCGACAGGGCAGAGGTCAGAGGTCAAAGGTCAGAGGTCAGCCAATAAATCAGGTTGTATAATAAATAATCCGGTAAAAGGTTATTTGAGCTGTTTTGGCAATTGTAGCCTCTTAATCGTAATGTATCCATTACCTGTATTTGGAAAACACAGCGTTCGATTTGAATAATTGAACGGCAATTATCAATTAACAATCAAATCAAGTTACAAATGACTTGGTTTATAATGTGCACCTGTCCTGTACAGGTAACGGTAATTACATATGGCATGATCAACAAGTTCCGTGCGTTTTAATTTCCACCATTTTAACCATTCAGAGGGAACCTTCCACTTGCTGTTGTCGAAGGGTGGCTTGGCGCGAATAACGCAGGTTGAAGAGTTTTTAAAAAGGTGGAAGAAGTGAATAAAGATCGGAATCTTGTAGTATGTCCTTCAGCAGGATGGCGGGAGTTAAAGGAGGTGAGAGGAAAACATTATTTGTTGGTGAGAAAAAGAAAGGTGGAAAACGGCGCTCAAAAAGGAAGGAAAGTTATGCTGCTTACATCTACAAGGTGTTAAAACAGGTACGAATGGTCCATGTGTATAAAGATGGAAATAAAACGAAGCTATTATTTTAAGTGTAATTGGTAAGATGTTATATGAACCTCGGATAGGAGAGCTGTCTTCCAACATTAGTTGATGGATGTTAAATATTCCATGGTTTGTTTTAACAGTAGGTGAAACTCTGTGTCTCCCTGAACAAATTCCTGCACACATCACCTATGGGTTTAACGTCCTGTTGGGCCTCCTGCTTTGGGAAAGACTTGGGCTGAGACCCAGTCCCCGATGTGTGTTTAGTTACAAACTTTATTCTGGAGCACTTGCCAAATCCCAAGCGCTCGATTCAAAACCGTTAAGGAATGGTTGGCTTTGTAATTAACATTCCCTTGTTTGCAATTAGTTCCGCACGGGACTAATGGAGGCTGTCAAAGAGGTAGGATCTATTATGTAGATACGTTTTTTTTTTTTTTTTTTTTTTTTTTTTTTTTTTTTTTGTATACTGAATCGAGGCTCGTGAAAGAGCTAACATTTATTTCACAAACAAATCAACCAGACAAACAAAATATATAAAAAGAGGGAGCGGAAAACAAGATGGGGAGAGACAGGGAAGCACACAAACACAACATTTGAGAGCAGGGAGATGTGTGTAAGGGAGATGGCTTGGGGGGAGGAGGCGTGGGAAGGGGGGAGGGGGGGGGGAGGGAGAAGTATAAAATACAAGGACACCAAGGACTTCCACGACAGAAGTTGGTATTTCAAAAAAGTGGAATTGGGGTGAAATTAGCGGGGGTAGAAAAGATCAAGGTTTTGGATGGGGGTGAACAGCTGTTTTAAAGACCTGGAGGGTGGAGTGGGATTGAAGAGAGTGAGGGAGTTTGTTCCAGAGGCGGCAGAAAAGAGGAGTGAAGGTTAGCAGAGAGTCTTGATTTTGGCAGTTTAACCATAAGAGGGTTGCAGGCAGATCTTGTGCGACCTGTAGGAATATTTGTGGGACAGAGCCCAGAGAGAGCTGGGGGGGGGCAAGGCCAGAGAGGAGTCGGTAGAAGACGGAAAGACCACAAACCTGCCTGCGGTGAGTGAGTGAGGGGCCCTTGGAGTTAGCTTCATCGTGGGAGATTCCATTCATGGTGGTGGAAATATTATGGTTTGGGGCACCAGAGGGTATACTGGTTCCACCTGAGGTCATGATTGATGGTGAGGCTTAAACACGTAACATTGAAGGTTTTCCAGTAATTGTTGGAATGTATGAGACCGTTCTTCCAGAATGTGGTGAGATTTGTTTGGGGTTGACTGACATTTTCCACTTCGCTCAACATCTGATCCTTTGCAGCTGCTGTCTGTGATCAGGGTATAGTCTAGCATGGTTACCTGCAAAAGGCAAGTTATCCATGGCACTTGTAGGACTCTAGCCTCGGTTGGGAGACATGGAGCTGTGTGCTTCCTGAGTGGAGGAAGTCACCAAACTGGAATGAATGTGGCCTTGGCTGCTTATAGGCAGAATGTTTTTACAAGCAAGCTGGTACCGGATTGTGCCATGCTCTAGATGCCGAGAGAAAAACCATGACCCCGTTTAAGATCCTGGGATTCCAAACGTGCTGATGCTGTTCTCAACAATGGAAGTTGTGGCTCGGGCAATGTAAGCTGTTTGAGACTGACTGTCGGCTCCAATGATTCCATGATCTTGAAGATTGGCAGTAGGCTTCCTTGTCTGGAGTTGACCATGTTATTGCATTGTCCTTTTATATGGGAGTGCTGTTGCTTGCCGTCAAATAAGGAAGTTCATTGCGGGAGGGAGACTTGTTCGGTTTGTCAGAAATAAACATTAAATGCCAATAGATAGTAAATGAAGGGCAAGTTCAACGGAGTAGGCTCAAAGATGCTGAAAGAAGTCTCTAAGAACCCCAGAATTTCACCATGGTACCTACAGGTAGCTCTTGCCATTGTTGATGTCAAAGTGCATGAGTCTACCATTAGAAAGAGGCTGCACAAATTTGATCTACATGGGAGGTGTGCTAGGAGGAAACCTTTGCTGTCCAGAAAGAACATCAGGGCAAGACTAAAGTTTGCCAATGAACACCGAGGCAAAGACCAGCACTTCTGGAACAATGTGCTCTGAACAGATGAGTCAAAGGTAGAGCTATTTGACCACAGTACCAGAAGACATGTTTGGCGAAAACCAAAGACAGCATTTGACCACAAGAACCTGATACCAACTGCAAAGCATGGTGGTGGAAATATTATGGTTTGAAGCAGCTTTGCTGCATCAGGGCCTCGGCAGCTCACCATCATAGAATCCACTATGAATTCTTCATTGTACCAGAGGGTGCTTGAGGATAATGTGAGGCCATCTGTCGGAAAGTTGAAGCTCAACCGAAGGTGGACCTTGCAACATGGCAATGACCATAAACATACCAGTAAATCCACCAAGGAATGGCTGAAAAGAAAGAAATGGAGGGTTCTGGAATGGCCAAGTCAAAGCCAGGATCGAAATCCCATCGAGATGTTGTGGGGGGATTTGAAACGAGCTGTGCATGCAAGAAACCCCTCAAACATCGCACAGCTGAAAGAATTCTGCATGGAGGAGTGGGCAAAAATTTCTCCCAGTCGATGTCAGAGACTGGTAGACAGTTATAAGAAACGCCTACTTGAGGTTGTTTCTGCAAAGGGGGCAATGCCACCTATTAGAGCCAAGGGTGTACTTACTTTTTCCACATGCGAAATTTGCGTTTGTTTATTTAAATTATACAATGGACGACAAAATGTAAATGTTTCATGATATTTGTTATATTATATCACCTTTATCTATCAATATTGTTGAAATGAAGATCAAATAGCTGTTTGTTGAAATATGTTGAAAAAGTCAACTTTATATGGGGTGTACTTACTTTTTCACGTGACTATAGGTGTATGATTTTTGTCAGTTGTGGACATATACATTCTAAATAAAAGGATGTAAATCATATTTTTTGAGCAAACATTCCTCCATGAGCCTCAACTTTTTAGAGAAAAAAAAAAAGTTGAAAAATCAAGAATAAAAAAAATTTGCAAAAAAAACAAAAACATTCATTACTTGTATGGGATTCTTCCAAGTAATAGGATCAATGATTCACATTTTCTGAGCAAATACACATCCATGAGCATCGACTTGGATTGAAAAGGGACATGAAAGAAAATAAAAATCTATAAAAACAAACAAACAAAAAAAAAGCATTACACGAATACATCCGTTGGGCATCCGAGGCCCAATGGCTGCGTTTATGTAGGATTTTTGTCGCCTGCATCTAAGAGTTGAAGGTAATGCTTACCATAATCTGGACAGTTGCTGTGATGAAGTATTTCTATTTCAACATGAAATGCAGGTTCATCCTGACACCGGCATCTCCAGCAAAGCAATGAGCATCATGAACTCATTTGTGAACGACATCTTTGAGAGGATTGCCATGGAGGCAGCACGTTTGGCCCATTACAACCACCATGTGACCATAACGAGCCGTGAGATTCAAACTGCGGTGCGGTTGCTACTTCCTGGAGAGTTGGCCAAGCATGCCGTTTCTGAAGGCACCAAAGCTGTGACCAAGTACACGAGTAACAAATAACAAGTATCATTCCGCGTACCGGTATAATAGGTCTTGTTCCTGATGCAAAGACCTCTCATCACCCCCTGCGTTGTAGTACTCTATCAAAAGCTACTTGTGTCGCTGAAAGTGTGATAAACTGACCTATTGTTTGTTTTTTTTATCCTTGTGCAGCGTGTTGCTGCCTTGACTTGTTTTGTATATTGATCCTTTCTTTATCCAATAAAGTTTGACCAAGTCTGGAATGGTGAGTTACCATATGGTAGGTTTCCCCTTGGTGCTTGGATGGAGTACCTTTTCAAATACAACTTGGATGGAAAAATGACCATGTTCCAGTTTTCCTTTTGAAGTTTATTTCTTTATTTTCAATGAGCACTACTGCATTTTTTGAGTGGAGTATTTGATGGAATTATCAGACCTGAAAGTTGTTGCATGCAATGTTTTGTCATGGATTTTAGTATTTATAACGTTTACTAACAAACCTTTCTTATTTATACTCTAAAGACTGAATGTAACTCGTAAATCACCGTCAGAAGTAAGCAGTCGTAACCGATGAGGTTGTGGCTGCTTGGCTGAGCTAATCTTTGTAAGTCGCCATCATTTTACTGAGACGAGGAATGCAGTTATAACATGACCCAGACAGGATCGAGATGGATCATGAATATTGCTGTGATTGCTCCGCTGTTCCTCTCGGTGATTTCTGCCCTTTTTGAAATAAGGAATCGGATTTTGTGCTCAATGGGGTTCTACCCTGGGACTTTGATGTTTGGAACATCTTTTATTGAGCTCATTCTCTTAAGGATTGTGATAATTTTGGCTATTATTTGTACAAAGATTCTATCAATGTAGTGGGAGTGTTACCTGGGGTAAAATGATGTGAATCCAAAATGGTACACAAACTACGGTTTGCACGGATTTGTTGGGTGGGTACCTTCTATGTAAAATGTGACTGATATTATGCAAAGAGCAATTAAACATTACTTGATATTGTCGATACATGACAGGTGCTTCCTAAAGATGTGGTTGATCAAATCATCCCTTCCCCCCCCCCCCCCCACACCCCCCAAATCCTAAGTCTCTAAACCCCTCCCCAATGTCAACACCCTTCCAACTTTTTTTTTTTTTTCTCCTCTAAAGCAAGATGGCATTCTTGCATCATTACATATTTCTTCATCAACATTAAAATAGTTGAATATTTAACCTCCTTCCCTTATCCACCTTGATTCCAATCTACATTTTCGTGAGACGTTGGTTTATCTTTTCCAGTTGCCCCCCTCTTCCCAGAGCAACACGGGGTACCCCGTGCCAATTTAAAATAAATCGCAGATCTACACTTCAAACAGCAGAGAAATACTTTGTAAAATACACATGAAGTAAACATTCATATTGTTTCCTGCCAGCTTGCCCATGCCTCGCTGTGTACAAGAGTGATGTGTTCAGAAGTGCTTTAAACATCTCCAAAAGCCACTGGTGGTGGGGGGTGCGGGGGGGGGGGGCAATGCCCCCACCTTAATTTTTTTTCATTAGTTTACAAAAGATAAACGTGAGTAACAAAGTGAAAAGGAACCCAAGTGCGTGGATTTCCTCCCCCAGCCACGGCCGATATTGCGGTATTTGCATAGAGTGATGTGATTGGCTGCATCTTTTTTTCAAATAAGATTAACAACTTTGAAATTTATGATTTTTCACAAAAGAAGCCACTTCAGAACGAAGCTTTTCTCCAATGAGACGGATAAGAAACTTTGTGCTCAACCATGGGAGGATGAGATCTTCACATCGAAGGTGATTTAACTCATAACTGTGAAGATGATTCCAGAGGACATTGTGGACGTTTACTATAACCGAAGGGGAAAACGATTGTACGCACTTTGTGTACGCATAGGTTAAAAGGATTCCACGAAAAGTACGTAAAACTACATTCCTTTGTCAAAGAATAGGATCGGGGTTGGCGTGGCTATGACTGTCAATCACCTTGATGGGGGCGGAGCGGAGCCGCTAGACACATTTGCCTCAGTGTCGGCGTTATGCGTGATAATGTTATGTGGCATCAAATAATATCATGTCTCGGGAAATGACTTGTTATTCATTGTTACATTTATGAAAATACAATAATAGCGAGGTACCTGTGCTATACACGGGACACGTGATCACGAACCCTCCAGTCGTGGGTCAAGGTAAAAGCAAACCACGTGATCAATAAACCATCTCGAGTCACGGTTTCTCGGCGGCAGATTCGCTAAGTCGGCGTATCACTGATGCCGGCGTATTAAACAGCCTGAACAAAGAATCCATGCGAATTAAATCTATATATATAAAACACTTTGTGTGTGTGTGTGTGTGTGTGTGTGTGTGTGTGTGTGTGTGTGTGTGTGTGTGTGTGTGTGTGTGTGTGTGTGTGTGTGTGTGTGTTTGTGTGTGTGTAATGTTACCGATAGACTCCTAAACGGAGAGGCTTACGTGCTTGATATTTGGCATAGACATGGCCATTGAGCCTGGGACGAACATGGCCGAACTCAAAATATTTGACGATCCATATTTTTTATTCATATTTACCTCAGCGCATTTCAGCGCATGGATTCAGAGCAGGTGGGCGCTGATTCGCTCAGAGCGATCACGTGATGACGCTATGACGCTATGAACGCTATGATGCTATGAAAAAAAAAATCGCTATGACGCTATGAAAAAAAAAATCGCTATGACGCTATGAAACGCTATGACGCTATGAACGCTATGACGCTATGAAAAAAAAATCGCTATGACGCTATGAAACGCTATGACGCTATGAACGCTATGACGCTATGAAAAAAAAATCGCTATGACGCTATGAAACGCTATGAACGTTATGACGCTATGACGCTATGAAAAGAAAAATCGCTCGCTTTGCCAAGGGGCTCGCTCCCCCCCGTTCCCCTCCCCTCCCCTTCCCCCTCCCCCTCCCCTCCCCCGCCCGGCAATGCCGGGTACTTCTGCTAGTCTACTATAAATGGGTGTGTGTCATACTTTTTCACGTCTATTAATTACGTACTATTCAAATGTGCCTTTTAAACCTTTAGACTGCTGAGACCCCCTTAGTTAGACCTTCGAAGACCCTTTAACACTTGACCCAAAAGACCCTGATGATGCAAATCACCCAAAAGACCCACATGACCCAAAATACCCTTGAGGATCCAAAACACCCAGATGACCCAAAAGACCCAGATCACCCAAAAGTCCACGAGGACCTAAAAGTCGCCAAGGGCCCCAAAAGTCTCTGATGACCCAAAAGTCACCGAGGACCCAGATGACCAAGAAGTCCCGATGAACCAAAAGTCCCCGAGTACCCAAAAAAAACCAAATGACCCAAAAGTCCTCGAGGACCAAAAAGACCCAGATGACCCTGATGACTCAAAAGTCCCCAAAGACCCAAAAGTCCCCGAAGATCCAAAAGTCCCAAATTAAAATTGGGTCAAATGGACCAACGGGCCCCCTAGTTTAATAAATATTTGAACTGACATTTAGTGTTCCTTTCATCTTTGTTTTGACATACTGCATCGCCTGGAGTGGTCAATGGTCATTTAATGGATATTTAAATATAAAGATCCTAGTTTCCTTATGTCTATGCCCTATTGGTATTACCTATGGCTACTGGGGTTGGGGATTTGGGAGAGGGAGGTGGAAGGAGCAGGTAGAGGGGCCACAATTGTTATTTTTTAAAAATAAAAAAAATAATGCCAGACACCCTCTAGTCTAGGGCGATTAGTAATTTCGTGTTTTTTGTTTGTTAAAATTGATTTAGCAATGGATTCTGCTTCAGAATATTATAGAGATGTAAAAAAAATAGGGTTCCATTTTTTCTTTTACGTCTAATCTATCTATAATTCCAGCAATCTCTGTGTGTATGTCTGTGTGTCTGTGTGTCTGTGTGTCTGTGTGTCTGTGTGTTTGTCTGTGACCGCTGTTTCTCGACAACCACGGGTCCGATATACTTGAAACTTGCCAGGTATATTGCTGGGGACCCGAGGATGTGCCTTTTCAAGGTTTGTAATTAATCGGACAAGTACCTACCGAGCTATGTCCAAAAAACGCTTCAACCAATCAGAGAGCAGCGAGCTATCACGTGTGCCGAACCGTTAATGCAATGCAAGCGTTAATGCGTTAATGCAAGGCTTTTCTTTTTTTCCCTCTTCTCTTTCTACTTTTCCTTGCGATTAAATTGCAAACAGCCAAAATACGTTGGCGCTAATTGAATAATTGGCCATTAACACTAAAATAATCGTAACTGCGATATGCCAACTTCCGGACAGTGCAGCCTTCCCTGTTGTTGTTGTTTGCAGCAGCTGTTTGCAGCAAGGCAAGGCTTTTCTTTTTTTCCCTCTTCTCTTTCTACTTTGCCTTGCGATTAAATTGCAAACAGCCAAAATACGTTGGCGCTAATTGAATAATTGGGCATTATGTTTTACAACTAATAAAAACGAATTTGCGATTCATTCGCTTTCCTGCGCGTTTGTGTACGCGATGGCGATTTCTTTACCAAACTCCGGAAGCCGTTCGCTTTGGACCGAACCATTGCATGTAAATAGAGGGGGGGGATTGTCACCACTCGCAAGCCGTTCGCTTTGGACCAAACCATTTCATGTAAATAGGGGGGGGGATATAATTTTAGATATATATATAGTACGGGCATGCCCTAGTAGGTAGTAATTCGAAGAAATCCAAGATGGCCGCCATAAAATTTGGAAAATACACTTTTGTGCATATCTTTGTATCTAGATATCATATAAACATGAATAATATGTCCTTTTATATGTTTTCAGACCCAAGGAAGCCATATCTGCCATTGTTTTTACAGAAAAATGCAAGGAAATTAAAATAGTGGGCAATATACCAGCCAAAATGGAGACGGCCGTCGTGAAATCGGATCGTATAATTTCCCAATTAGAATCGATTCAATAAACAAAATTCACTGATAACATTTATTTTGAATACACACACACGCACACGCACACACACACACACACACACACACACACACACACACACACACACGCACACACATACACACACACCTAAACATAAACGATGAATGAACATAAACGATCACATAAACGAATGCCTCATTCATCCTCATCCATATCTATCACACGCGGTTCATTGATGTTTGCTTTGTTGTTACAACTGTAACCCACACACCCACAAACTTCAGTACAAGGAATATTGTTATTGCGACAGCTACATCTTCCCATACACCCTTTCTTGCACCCACAGTTCACGAGATTCATTATTGCTTCTGGGGCTGGAGGATTCAGGCATCGACTTGGGGCATAAACCCCATCATCCGAAAGTAACTGCCAACCATACTCGACAGGTGATGGAAGGGACGGATGGCTTTCTGCTGCCTTTCTCCATATCATTGCGATATAATGTGCTCGCTGAACGTGTAACTTTAGCGAACCAGTGGTAGGTGGAAGACTCTCTCCCTCAGCAGCACGGTTGGAGAATAAGAACCAGCGAAGCTCGTTTACTTTCGTGTGAACTTTAGACTTGTACAGCAGACAGACGAAGCGTTCCAGCTGGGAACACACTTCTGGTGACGGATCAGTTTGTCCCAAAGACTCCAGAGCCTCCCATATCTTGTTGTCACATGTCATGAAGACCTTAAAGCACCAGTCCTTGCTCCTGCCAGCGAACCTTCCAGACATGTCACTTCCCGTGAATGCGTGGAATCCAAGTATTGCAGACGCACGTTTCTCTCCTAGCATGCCATGAATAGGTTGGACTGCAATGCTCCTCCTCAACTTTCCCTTCCCAGTGAGAAACCTCGTAGCAGGTGGTAGATCGTGAAATCTCTGAATCAGTAGGAGGAAGATATCGGTATCTGGCGAATCAATGATAACTTCTGCATCTTTGTCGACTGTGAGAGCATGCAGAATTAAGAGTGTATCGGCCTCTTCTTGGCTGTGCGTGAGTAGACTGTCTGGAACTTCAGTGTTGCCCGTGGTCTTAGTTCCTGATGTCACCATGAACTTCTTCAACTTGTTTGGATGAGCCTTGCTGTAAGATAGACACTTCACAGCCAAGTACTCTGTAAGCTCTGCCTTGGTCTTCACATTGGAAAGGAAATCTTTGAGTGAAATCTTCTGGATCAATGTACTATCCCTGACGTGATAGTATGTTGATTTCCCCTTTGTCCTCTTTAGGCGCATTTTGTCTTTCAGTGAGTTATCGATGTATCGGTCGAATACCAACCTCACGTCATCATAATGCACGGCAATATTTTCGAGGCGTTCAATGAACGATTGAGCAAAGTCACTGCATGTAATCATTTGTTCTGTTTTGGAGATCCCGTTAACAAGAGCCATGCCATCAATGATTATCACTCTATGGCGAGAAGTAGTCTCGTTTTCATTGATCACTCCTGATCTTGTGGTTGTGTCTGGGTTTTGGCTGATCTGAGAGGGTTCCTGCAAATTTTGGCTTGAGATTTCATAGTCAGTTGATGGGTCATTAGTTTCTTCCCCAGCGTGTGCTGCTGCATCATTCAAAGCGGCAATTCCCGCGTCTTGATGCTCATTGATTTCTGTCGAAATAGGTTCTCCTGGTGGATCATGTACATCCTGCTCTTCAGGCTCAGCCAGATGCTCAAGTTGACGAAGGATTTTTGCCTTGTCGTATGCCAACAAGAGGGATCCATCAGATGCAAATAAAGAACGTGGAACGATGCCAAATTCATAGGTGCCAATACATTCTTTCAGGTCGAGCTCTGGTCGGCTCCGTGAGATAACGATGAACCTCTGCAACAATCCTCGCTCTTCTTTGACTTTGATCAGCTTGTCTCCCGATCTCACTTCTGTTGTGGCATTCGAACTCTTGAATGTTCGAAGTTTTCTTTTCGTCATTTTGTCCCACACAGAAAGTTTTCCCTCAGCTAAACGATCTGTGGCAAATTGCTGGAACATCTGTTGTCCGATCTCGTCGCGCTCTAAGATGTCGCTGGACACTTTTTCATTCATGACTTCTTTGGTGAGCAGGTTGTAGACCTCGTCTACTTCCTCTTCCATAAATGGATCGCTATGTTCACGGAACACCCTAGAAAGCTTGGAGGCATGGCTCATCACCCGGGAAAGCTTTCCCCCCGTGATTTCGTGGTGTTGTTTTCTGCTCTGGTTTTCACCAAGACCATATCCCTCCGCAAACTCGTGCAGTGACTTTGACAGCTCAGGTGCAATGAGGAAGAACTTGTCAAGCGCCTTCTCATTTTGAGTTATCCCTACGATTCCTCCAATCACCTTCAGTGTACGGTTTTCTTGCTCAATGCCATGGTCTGGGGCTATTGATGTGAAGCCTGCCAATCCTTTTGTCACACAGAAGTTCCCTTTCATGAATTCCCTCCACAGTTCTGGGTGCTGCTTTTCAGTCTCCTGCATTGTTGAAATGTAGAGAGGGAGCAACCGAGCATAGTTTAGATGATCGTGAGCGAAGAAGTACTTTGTGAGAGACTCGATGCTCTCCATATGCAGCAGCAGATCACGTTGTCTTGTACTTCTAATGAACAGAAGGATAGTCTCAAACTGTTTCATGTAGTTCAGGATGAAGCGCTGTATCTTGTTTGTGCTGACCTCAAATTGTTCCAGTTTTTTGGTCATATCTCTGGACTCCATCATGGCCAATGTTTTTTTGAGAATGTCGCATAGATTCTTCTCTGGCTCCATGCTCCCGCTGATGTCTCTCTGATATGCCTCTCCCAGACGAACAGATGACTCGTTCAGATAGGCCCTTTCTTCAGGTTCCATTGCCAGGAATCTCTGGAAGTACAGGTTGTACAAAGCGATCAGTGTTACCATGTGTGCCTCCAGAGCTCGATACAAGTGCCTCCCATTTAGTATTTGGCTCACTGTGGTTGGCGAGAAAAGTCCAGCCTCGACCCATGCCTGATCAATTCCACTCCCTTCCACGTATTTTCCTAATGCAGCTAAGGCCCAAAACACAACATGTAGCTCACCAGGTCGGAAGAGGAATTGCTTCCTGATGTCCTCGCGTTCCACCCACAGCTTCATCGCCAGGTCGTATAGCTGCAAATCGAGAGTCATGACTGTGATTGCCTCACTCCCCATAACACGAGTTGTGATGTTGTGAGCTCTCATCAGACCCGTGTACAGTGTATCATAGTCTGTAGGAGGCGACCTTATCAACGGAGGAACGAGAGCAACATTGGTCTTCTCACTGGACGAAGATAGCAAGGAATTGAAGGCTCCCCACGTCCCCGGAGCTGTGAGTTTGACGTCAACTTCTCCTTCTTCCTCGAAGTTCAGGCATCCAATCATCCAGGTCATATCGGTTTTCTTGTTCTTGTCTGTCTCGGGTTTTGATGTGAGCAGCTTGCAGTCGCTCTTTCTCTTCTCGGGTGCTGGCTTCTTGCAGGTCAACGTTTTACAGCCAACTGCATCATGTATCGTTTGAGCTTTTGATGACCGGTCAAGTTCAATTGGTGGTATCATGGGTGATTTCTCCGGTGATACAGGCTGGTAGATCGCAATTGCTGTACCATGAAGGGTATTCATCCCGCAAGGAGTTGACTCTAGAAAATCGATGTTGTCCATGGCAAACCAGACGAACGTGTCCTGAACCAACCATGGTGGTAGACAGATGCCTCCGGTGGACTCCATTTGCTTCAGTACGGAGTTGGCAATGCTGGTCTCAATCTCCATGACCTTTTTGTAGGAGATGGCGAGGTCCAGATGTGCAAGTTTCTCTACAAGCGCCTTGGATCGTGTGTTTTTGTGTATGTCGAGAGCTAAGCCCACACTCAATGGAGTTTCAAATCGTTGTTTGAATGATCCATCCTCGCTTCTTGGTTCGTACGATACCTGTCGGTCAGATTTATAAGCACCGACAAAGTGCTGCGCCAACAATGATGCACTCACACCAATGGAGTCCTCCCTGTTGCTATTTCCTACTTTCCTTGTTCCCATGACTGCATGCTTGCAGAAGATGTTGAGCATCGGGGGTGGCTTGTAATCAGCAAAGGTTCCATTAAATTTCCATGCTGGGGAAGATGCGATGTCTTTCCTCAATATTTTCGCAGCTCGCAAAAGTACTTTAAAATCGTCTTTGATGTTGTCTGCTGTAATTGTGCTTGATATCATGTGGTCTTTGAGCTTTGTGGAAAGAATCTGCTCTGGCTTTGTTTTGTTTGAGGGCCGGCTGAAATGAACATCGGCAATGTTGTCTAGGATCAATTGTTTCAGGTATGGCTTATAACTATGGTTGTCTGAGACCGGAAAGTCGTGCTCCTTAAGTAAATTGACATAGGTTACATGAATTTCATTCATATTCAGCACAGCATTTTCAGTAGTATCATTCAACGCAGTTTCAACAATTTCAATGAGTTCAAGGTCTGATAACACCCGACCAAAGTTAACATTGGTTGTTTCTGTTTGTTTTTCCGTCTTAACTATAGCACGTTTGGCCTTAACTACACATGGTAAATGATATTTCATGTCCTCAGCCATTGCTTGCAATGGGTCAGGCGAACTTATGACACTGTTCAGTCTCACTTTCAGATTGTCATTACTTGTTTCTTGGCCAATGTTTCTGATCTGGAGTCCCATGTTCTTTGTTGACACATTGTGTAGTTCACTTCCTCTGTCTTCCTGGCATATGACACATCTGAGCGCGTCAAATGTCTGTTCTCGGGAACACCTTCTGGATGTTGACGTGCTTTCCCCTAGATCACTAGAACTTGGTCGTCCTCTCTTTTTCAGTCGGATTTCTGCGGCACTGCCTGATGTTGTTCCTTTCTCAAACCTAGCCTTTGCTCGATCAATGTGCATCTTATTGGTAACATCTTTGTAACAAGCTTTATGGTAGCGGAGACCTTTTGCGAGCAATTCTTCAGCAGAGGAATATTGCAAACGTCTATTCAATGATGCAAACTTTGTTTCACCATACGTGTACTGTTCCTCAGCACCTGCCATCAGTTTCTCGACAGAGGAGAGTTTTGGTTTCGTTACAAAGGTTGTATAGTCTGTTTGCCCTATGGCCATTTGGCATACAAAACAAAGTCCGAAATCTACTGACTTCTCAATCTTCCTGGGTGGTGAGTCACTCATCTTGAAGGTAGGTGTAATTTTCTAGACACTCTTGAACTGTCGTCGGTCCTGCAAAGATAGATACTACTATTCAGATTCACATTTCGTCAACACAGTCAAAACCAGACCTTAACTAGATGGTGGAAACTTAATTAACCGATTTCATGCCGGCCGACCCCACTTTGGCTGGTATATGTCCACTATTTTATTTTCCTTGCATTTTTCTGTAAAAACAATGGCAGAAATGGCTTCCTTGGGTCTGAAAACATATAAAAGGACATATTATTCATGTTTATATGATATCTAGATACAAAGATATGCACAAAAGTGTATTTTCCAAATTTTATGGCGGCCATCTTGGATTTCTTCGAATTACTACCTATTAGACGTAAAAGAAAAAATGGAACCCTATTTTTTTTACATCTCTATAATATTCTGAAGCAGAATCCATTGCTAAATCAATTTTAACAAACAAAAAACACAAACAATATTGTTATGACATATGGGCCTGCACTACTCAGTCCGCCACTGGTTTGTAAATCAGTAGTAGAACATCATCTACTCAAATATTACAATAATTATTCAGATGTTGTGTATTTCTCAGCTGGGCCTCTCAATGGCAATGACTGGAGTTTTACTTGGTGCAGCATCCTTTGTTATAATTTGTTTATCCAGTTCATTTATACATTTAAATATTTACAGATGCTCTCTGAGAACGTGTGCTCTCGTACTCAACCGAGGCCATCGTAGTTTGGCAAGGCCCCGCCCTTCCCCACGCCTACTCGATCAACCCTGAACCTTGCTATGCGCATGCGCCATGCGCAGATAAGAAAGCGTGTCACTTGCACAGTGTGCTTGATGAACGTCTTTGTGATGATTTATAGTGACTGTATTTTTGTCTGGCGAGAATCTCCTCAAGTATTACCGAGCTCTTCTGATTTCTCAGAACCCGGATTTGGATACTTCAGATAAATACTTATATCTTCTCTTGATAAAGTTCTTCATTGAAGTTAATTTTACAAAACTATTTATCAGAGAGTGTGCTGGCACTGTCGACTCTACGGTCAATGGTCACTACTAACGTAGGGATGACGCGGATAAATAAATAAAAAACCGGCCCCACCCACTGATACAAAACAAAGTTGGAGTATCTCTTCGTACTCTCATCGTAGTTTATCGAGGACACTTGCAGTTCGAGTGTATGATAAGTTTTATTGACACTTCACGTAAGCAAAACGGTAAAACCCACGAGAGTCTTTCACGTGTCCGGTTGTGCATGAATAGACCTTATGCATTGACGTCACGAAGCACCTAACAACCAATCGCGACGCCATCTTAGAGGGCAAACAAAGGCCCTGACGACGCGTTCATGTGTGAGTCAACTGCGTTCGCAACTAATTGCGTCAACTAACCGTCAACTAATTCCACATGGTGAATGAATCATAAAAAATATTTTTTGGTGAAGTAACAATGGATATAGTAATGTTTGAAATGTTTCTGTAGAAATTTATACACTACATATTTTCTGTGAACAATAAATGAAGCTGCACATGATATGTGTACATATGTTTTGAAGCTGACACAACTGTGACAATAAAACTGCTGCAACTTTATATTACTTGTCATTTTGTTTTGTTCCATGTGCGTATTTAACAATGTGAATCACTAATAAAGCAATACTGTTGATCCATAAAACAACACTTCCATGATAATCAGTCCATGGGAACTACTCCTGGACAAAGATTTACGAGAGCACACGCAACTTGTACGATTTTGTCCACAGTTGCTTCTGGCGATGTCCCATCATTTATCAGTGTGATGGGAATGCGATTTTGGAGTACAGTATATTTTTGTTTCACCATTCCAATTACCTACATGGATCCGAACACAAGAAAGTTCTCTGCTCCAGTCAACTTCTACTTTTTCGAGTTGCTTCTTTCCCTTGGTGAATGGGGGCACCTTCACCTCGGCCATCGCCATTCCACAGCATTCATCAACAAAAAAACCACGATCGGCAAGCACAAGATCCCCTGGCATCAGTTTATTCATGAGGTCACTGTTTTCCGTTATCTCAGTGTCTGTCGCCCTTCCTCCCCAACACTTGCTTAGGAAGCATATTGAGCCCTGTGGTGTTATACCAATTAGAAACTTTACAGTTGAATGGTGCTTGTAGTTGCTCCACACTTGTGCCCTTGCCAGTAAATCGGACGGCTGCTCTGTAAACACTTCAGTGCAGTCAATAATAACTGCACATTTCCTGAAAAAATTCCTGAACGATGACGGCATACTGAGACGTAGAGCGTCACGACTGGGCCAGTGTATCAGCGACTGAGTCGTTACAAACATTACATCAAGAACGCGGTGGAAGTTTCATGAAACAGTTGACTGGCTGACTCCGAATCTGTAAGCTGGGTCCTCGTCAAAAATGTTCAATCGCAACTTCATGTGGAACATTAGCACTTGACCAAACTTCGTGAGTTTTTTACACGTTGGGAGAGCACATGATGTAAACGTGAAGAGTGGCAAAAAAATTGCCCAACAAGGAAGTCCCGTGTAAAATAGGAGTTTTGCATCGTTGTTATGAACGTGTTCTTCCTGCAGACCTGTTGCTCTTATCTTTTCTTCCAGGTCACACACTTGAGTTCTGAGGGCAATATTGTCCTTCTGTAGTTCCTCCACGTTTTTTTTCCAGTGCACGAATGTCTCTGAAAGACAGTTCCGTTTGGGTTTCAGTCCCTCCAACAGGTGGAATCTGCTCATGAATGAGGCACTGCTCAGGATTTGCATTGTGTAGTTCTAGCAGTATTGCTGCAGTAGCAGTATTGCTTGCCCTTTGAGAGGGGGCGCACTTCCATTTCTAAGGGTGTGTGACGTCATATGCATAAGGTCTATTCCTCTCGCGAGGCTCCGCCCCTCTCCTCCGTCCCCACCCTATTGGTTAGAAGGAAACCACACCAGTTATTTGGGGCATTTCTAAGTGCAGGTCCTTGTGTGGCATGAGGCTGGATGAAGACATTACTCTTTGAGAAACGAGCAATAAGATGATTGCTGCAAGACACAGTCGGTTACATAAGACAATATAAGAACACATGCAGTGTTTGACTTTGCTGACTAAGATATCTTGGCACTTTTGCTCCAAGATTGGGTATCCTCTGAGTACCGTACCACTGTGTTATTCCACATTGTAAAAAATTACAGAAACAAGTGAATAAAAAAATTTGTGCTCAATTAAAAAGGCAATGTAGGGATGACAAACTACAGTATAAAAAAGGTCCTAAACAAGATCGGGATGATGTTGGTTTAGACTTTAGAGAGTAGCTAACAGTATTGCCATCACACAACAATCCCTACATCACTCCTCCTCCAGACTATTGTCTAGGGCTAGGCCTAGATAAAAGTATTAGAAGCTCCTATATTTCATTTCTGCATAAGTATAAGAAGCTCCTGTATAATTTCAGGGACTTCTTGCAGCTTCAGTTCTTTCCTACTTTTCTTTTTTATCAACTTGGAGTAATCAATCACAAATGGAGATGATTATAGAATGCTGTTATTGGAGATGTCCATGCAGTTTGTAAGAAGTTGATGATCATGTACTGATATTATAACATTGTACTTGGGCTGCTAATTTGTACAGTCTCATTATGTGGCTGCACTACAGGAGTAATCAAGTACTGGTGTAACCAGTGAAATGTTTGTAGAAGCTTGAAGCAATAACTGATGAAGTGTAAATGAGGCGGTGATGTAGGGATTGTTATGTGATGGCAATACTGTTAGCTACTCCCCAAACCAACATCATCCCAATCTTGTTTAGGACCTTTTTTAGACTGTAGTTTGTCATCCCTACATTGCCTTTTTAATTTAGCATAAAAATTTTTTTATTCACTTGTCATCTCTTCTAGTGTCTTTTCTGTGAATCGCCTTGAAGAGTACAGCACGAAAAGCGTTGGTGCTTTTTTGTATATGATGTATTTTTTTTTCACAAGTGAGAATTGCATTTGTAACTTTACTCATGGCCAAAATATAACTGCCTTACAGGTGTGTGTGCGTGTTTGTGTGTCATTATAGGGGGTGATGCAACCACCCTATGGATAATGTTACTGTTCGTGCGTTCCACTGAAGAGCTGGCCCATGGATTTGTTTACTTGTGTTGCTATATTCTTGCGGCACATCCACTTGTTCAAGAGTTGAGATTTTATTTTTATGGATGGAATCTGAATGATTTGAATTGTTACTATAATTGAAAAGGTAGAGAGGGCACAAATATTCCATGTTGTGGACAACACCAGCACAACTTACTCTATTAGCAAACTAGTAAGAACTCAGTAATTTTCAAGTGTTATAAATAACAACCTCCAGAGGCTATGGGTATGTTGACTTGTCCACCCTTTCATATATCTATATTATAATAGCTGTAGATGATTCTGTCTGTCTGTCTGTCTGTCTGTTGGGTGTCTGTCCGGGGTGTGGCTTACTCGGTTTGCAGAGTAGCTCCACCCATAGCTCCACCCATTCTGGGAGTGGCTTCATATAATTATAAACAAATATCCACCATTTTATTAACTCGCATAGCTTTGAGGCCTGTTTTGTAGGCCCGTGGTGTCTTGCTCTCTCTCCCAGTTTTATTTCAAATCAAATTCGATATATCATTTCATTTTTCACAGTCGCTAACATAGTTTTAGACTCGGTTGAAAAAAAACGGGAAGAAAATCCAATGAAAGTTGCCGTTTATAGAACGAAATGAATTCTCAAACGCCTGTAACTTCAAGGCCATTGAGTCTCTCTCACGCCTTTATCTCCAATCTAACTCATCATATGATTTCATTTTTATCGATGGTTTTAGACTCGGTGTCAGCAATAATTGAGAACATTCCACACACGCGGGAAAATGCAGAGATATATTTTTTAAAATCGCGCATGTTGTATCATACACCGCCCAACATGACACCGACGGCAACGTGTCGATACATATTAAAAATTCGATATATAATTTCATTTTTCACAGTCACTAACATAGTTTTAGACTCGGTTGAAAAAAAACGGGAAGAAAATCCGATGAAAGTTGCCGTTTATAGAACGAAATGAATTCTCAAACGCCTGTAACTTCAAGGCCATTGAGTCTCTCTCACGCCTTTATCTCCAATCTAACTCACCATATGATTTCATTTTTATCGATGGTTTTAGACTCGGTGTCAGCAATAATTGAGAACATTCCACACACGCGGGAAAATGCAGAGATATATTTTTAAAAATCGCGTCATGGTGTATCATACACCGCCCAACATGACACCGACGGCAACGTGTCGATATATATTAAAATTTCGCTTTTGCTTTTCCGTTAAGATATATTACTTTTTCGTTTGATGACAGTCGTCACAAAAACGTCAACAATGATGCCGACATATATTTCTTCGTTTTTATTTCATTCAACATTATTAGCCGGAAGTAAAATATGTTTCAGGAAATTACCGAGAGATATTTCTTCGTTTTTTTTTATTAGTTATGTGCGCATACACTTTAAATAGGTTTATTGAAATCTTTAATTTTCCACAATATAATTTACTTGCCATTTATCATTTGATGATTACGAGACAAATTCCTCTTGAGGATCGTGACAATTCATGCGCTGCGTGGAAACTTCTATTTCCAAAATGAATGAGACGATCGATGAAGAACGCAGACTTGAACAGGATGCAGCAAGAAAACGAATGAGACGGGCGAACGAGTCCATCGACGAACGTCAATGCAAACTTGCGGGGGTCACCCGTAGGAATCCCACGGGCATGGGTGTGTGTGACATTTCGACATATTGAGTTAGATGCTGCACATTCATTTTTACAAAATGGTTACTGGCAAGTCATCAGATCCAGAAATGGTGTAATGAACACAATTTATTTACGCGCAAGCACGAAAGCAAGACGGGCCGATTTCCGATTCCGACGGGACGACGGGCGAGACGGGCCGATTTGGAGCAAGAAAAAGAACGAGACTGGAGAAAAACGAGACGGGGAAAGCCGATTGGAGAGGCGAGTGAGGAGCGATTGGAGAGGCAAGTGAGGAGCGATTGGAGAGGCGAGTGAGGAGCGATTGGAGGGGAGTGTGAGGCGCGATTGGAGAGGAGTGTGAGGCGTGATTGGAGAGGAGTGTGAGGCGCGATTGGAGAGGAGTGTGAGGCGTGATTGGAGAGGCAAGTGAGGAGCGATTGGAGGGGAGTGTGAGGCGCGATTGGAGAGGAGTGTGAGGTGCAATTGGAGAGGAGTGTGAGGAGTGATTGAAGGGGAGTGTGAGGCGCGATTGGAGAGGAGTGTGAGGCGCGATTGGAGAGGAGTGTGAGGCACGATTGGAGAGGAGTGTGAGGCGCGATTGGAGAGGAGTGTGAGGCGCGATTGGAGAGGAGTGTGAGGCGCGATTGGAGAGGCGTGTGAGGGATTGGAGAGGAGTGTGAGGGATTGGAGAGGAGAGGAATGTGAGGGATTGGAGAGGAGAGGAGTGCTAGGTGGAGCGAGGAGAGTGTCAGGTGGAGAGAGGAGAGTGTCAGGTGGAGAGGAGTGAGGGGTCACATATTATGTGAAATAAATAAATTGTGTTCATTACACCATTTCTGGATCTGATGACTTGCCAGTAACCATTTTGTAAAAATGAATGTGCAGCATCTAACTCAATATGTCGAAATGTCACACACATCCATGCCCGTGGGATTCCCACGGGTGACCCCGCTAGTTATATTATATTCTCCGTCTGTCCTTTATAGTTGTCAGTTATCTCCACTAAGCCTTAATATGATAGAATATAGTTAAACCTCTTAATTGCCAATTCATTGCTGTCAGGGATGGACATCCCTATAGTGAATGTAGTGTACGTACAGTGCCTTCAGAAAGTATTCACACCGCTTGACTTTTTCACATTTTGTGTCACAGCCTGAATTTAAAATGGTTTAAATTGAGATTTTTTTCTTTCTTTTTGTCACAGATCTACCGACACATAATGTAAGTGGAAATTTTATTTTTACGGCCTACCCCATAGGGCAAAGCCGTCTAGAACAGTGTTTGTCCGTATGTATGTCCCCTCAAACGTATACCAATCAGAGCTGATGATCTGGTCACAGGACAGGGTGATGTGATTACATCTGACGTCATTACGGCGGTACGACGGCTGACTCCACACACCGCCATTTTAATTCCAATTTTGTTCAGGCCGAACATGTCGTTGAACCTGTTATATATCACAATCGCCATGCTCTACCATAACGTTTTTCATTCAGTGTGAAACACAAACAAACCGATTCTTAAAATGTTCAACAAATATCGAAAGCATCGGCGTTACAGCTCTTCCAACAATACGGTACGTTTAGGCCTTAGGCTCCATGCCTCACCTTCGGACCGCTTTGGACAAATTAAGCCCACGTTTCTTAATACAGTAGTGTATCGTTTCAGTTGTATCGTTTTCGTAATAATAATAACTAGCCGAAACCCGTGGAACATCCACGGAAGGGAGGATGTGGTGTATGGATAGAGTGTACCATTATGGATGGCATAGGGGAGCGCTCATGGGATCTTCTTCTTCCGTTAAGCTCCAATTTTTTCTCTTGAAGTTAAGTCCAATCAGTCCTCTCTGCTCGAAGTGCTCAGGCCATGCCTTCCCGCTCTCATACTTTTATTGCCGTTCGGTGTAGAAAGAGATTGACATATCGTTCGTCTGTTTTCAGCTCGTTATCTTTAAGCTTCCGTACGTCTCGCCACCTGCTACACCTCTCTGAGTTACGGGGATTTATGCAACGCACCCCGAGTATCGTAACGTCACTCCATTTAACTTTATTAAAATGACGATAAAGACGTGAAACCCGTGGAACATCCACGGAAGGGAGGATGTGGTGTATGGATAGAGGGTACCATTATGGATGGCATCGGGGAGCGCTCATGGGATCTTCTTTTTCCGTTAAGCTCCAATTTTTTCTCTTTAAGTTAAGTCCAATCAGTCCTCTCTGCTCGAAGTGCTCAGGCCATGCCTTCCCGCTCTCATACTTTTATTTCCGTTCAGTGTAGAAAGAGATTGACATATCGTTCGTCTGTTTTCAGCTCGTTATCTTTAAGCTTCCTTACGTCTCGCCACCTGCTACACCTCTCTGAGTTACAAGGATTTATGCAAAGCACCCCGAGTATCGCAACGTCACTCCATTTAACTTTATTAAAATGACGATAAAGACGTTTCCTTATATATCCTAATTTAAAATGTTCAAGGGAATAAAAAGACCATTTGGTTCACACCACCCATGTTCACACCACTCGACTGTCCAATCAGCGGATGGCTCGCTTCGCCTTCGCCCAGCAGACGCCAATACGATGGCGTCGTAAGATGGCATCGTATCGGCCGTTAATCGGATGCTTTTGGGCTCCAACGTCGGCTAATTCAGATTTTTCGAGTATGTCTATACGTGATAAAGAAAGAGCGCGGTTCGTAGATCGTAAATCCATTAGTGCCGTGGGCATCGGGTCACTGGGTGCGGCGTAAAAGGGATACAAAGTCGAGTCCTTACGGTATTATTATATAGATAATATAGTAAGTATAAGCATAACACTTTAATCCCAATGTCGTGAATACAAAGTTAATGGATTGAAGTGATGTTTGGTTCATGAATCCATGATAAGCAGTGTAACCGCAGAAATAAGAAAGTAGCCTTGGTTTTTTTATTTATAGTCATATCATTTTCGTAATAATGATAACGTAACTTTAATATTGTAATAAATGTAATCGTAACACTAATCCCTTTGTAGTGACTGAAAAGTGACTGGAGGTTAAAAAGATATCTTCTACAGGGTGAGCCAGAAATATGGTTATTTTTAACACTCATGTAAAGGTAATAAAAAGTTGTATTTCAAAACAAATTCTTACAAGAAAGTGAAATACATAACATGGCATTTATTTGTGGAAAGCAACACGTAGGAGATGCACACCATTTCGTCTGACACATTCCTCCAATCTTGGACGCCAATTAATTCATGACGTTCTGCAACATGGCCAAGCATTCCCTCACAAAAATTATTGCGGGCAATCTCATCATCTTGGCTTAATTCCTGGACATTTTGCATTTTATAAGGATAAAAGTTTAAATCCTTATGTAATATGCGGCGTAGTGACGTGTGAGAAATTCCTAAGGCTGATGCCTGCTTTCGGCTGGAGCGATGCGGACTTCTCAAAACTGACTCCCTCACACGCTCAATGTTTTGTGCCGTTCTTACTGATTTGGGTGCTCCCGGCAGTTTCTCTTTTAAAGTTGAACTGATCCTCTCAAACTTCTGAACCCATAACTTGATAGCACGAACAGACGGCACATTTCCATGAGGTTGAATATTGAAATGGAGTTTGAATTTACGTTGTGCAGCAGTTACACTATCATTATGCTTGTAAAAAGCTTTGATAGCGAAAGTGCGTTCTTTACCCGACCAGTTCCACATGGTCACTCAAGTGTTTTGCCTGCAAAAAAAAAGAAAACAAAATCAGTAACAAAAATAACAAAAATAAAAATGCATGTTATGTACTTCAATATCATGAATGAATTTATTTTGAAATACAATTTTTTTAATTTCCTTCACACGAATTTCCAAAATGGCTTTTTGGATCACCCTTTATATATTAAAGTAGCGGCAGTTTTGTGTCCGGCCGTCACGCAACGTCATTACGTCTATCTTCAACTAAAGTATCAAACAAGCTCGGCTACGCGGCTGTTAGACTTTTCGTCTTGTTTTGTTATGTTTTCGAATTAAAAGCCTAATTTTGTTCGTTAATTAAAGTCTAAGGAAACGTCTGTTGTAAACTCCAATATTTTCTGAATTGCGTTTTTTTCTTTAAAGTTTGAAAAGGATGAAGATGTTTTCGCTGAATATAATTATTTATACAACCCTCAAATATATGCACAGCCAACAATGTGTCCACGTCCTCAAAAGCTGATCGAAAAAAGATTATTTATTTTTAAAATAAGGAAAAACTCGTCCAGAGTCACATGTGTGTATATTCATATTCATATTCCTCCTATAGGCTAGAGAGGAGCTTATAGATGTTGTAGTGTGTGTTTCAACAATCAGTGAGACATTACACAACTACCATCCCATTGGTCAGTATGCTGCGCGACACCTGACCACGAACGCCACAACACCTGCGAGACACCTGAAAACGTGCATCACAACACCTGCGCGACACGTGACGTGTCGATAACGCTTCTCTGTTCCTCCACCAATTTCTTGCTCTCTGCTTATAGATGTTGTAGTGTGTGTTTCAACAATCAGTGAGACATTACACAACTACCATCCCATTGGTCAGTATGCTGCGCGACACCTGACCACGAACGCCACAACACCTGCGAGACACCTGAAAACGTGCATCACAACACCTGCGCGACACGTGACGTGTCGATAACGCTTCTCTGTTCCTCCACCAATTTCTTGCTCTCTGCTACATATTTGGGATCCCATTCCAATTTTCAATATGTCAAGACAATATTCAAGACTGACGACGCGCCACTCCAATATGTCAAACAAGAGACTTGTGCATCATTGGCAAAGTAACCTCATCCGAGGTTGTGAATGTTGGTTTAATTCGGCCAAGGGTCTTGTTCACCATGGTGAACTCATCCGAGGTTGTGAATGTTGGTTTAATTCAGCCAAGGGTCTTGTTCACCATGGTGACATGACTCCACAATCTTTTTCTTTAACGACATTTACAAGTACAATTACATTAATCGTGTAACACTCGTTCACGCCACGTTACCAGCTATTGTAATTATTCGCAACAAAATATATTTTAAAACATAGGGGCAATACACTTGGCGCTCACCTGGTAGAATAAACAGTATATTACACTGACTAAAGGTGTTTTAAACCTATTTTAATGGTTTCTAGAAGACAGGGCGGCATGTAGAATCATACTAACATAATCACAAGACTTCACACAAACAAACAAACAAAAATAATACCTATTTGGAGGGGCAACCCCCCCGGCCCCCCAGTAGACCCCCTCAGGGCGGTGAACGGAGGATGTGGTGTATGGATAGCTGTTTTTTATGCGGTGAACAAACTTTGGCACATCACGGGTGGTGAAGGTTCGGTCAAGTTTCATCGAAATAGTGTGTGTAGTTTCAGAGAAGAAAAAAAACACCTATTTTGGGGGGCAATTCCCCCGTAGACCCCTAAAGGGGCAGATTTTTTTTTTAAATGCCGTGAACAAACTTTGGTACATCACAGGAGATGAAGCTTGTGGTAAAGTTTCATCGAAATAGTGTGTAGTTTCAGAGGAAACAGCAAATGCCTATTTGGGGGGGGGGGGGGGGGGGGTGTTGAACCGAATCCACTTTCACGCTCGGTTGACCCCCTTAGACCTGGATTATTATTATTATTATTATTTTATTTTATTTTTATGCCGTGAACAAACTTTTTCACAACATAACAAATATGATTTGTGCCAAATTTGGTCACTATCTCTTTAGCGGTTTCGGAGAAGAAGTTGCAAGTGTGGACGAACGAACGGACTGACGGACTGACGAACGGACTGACTGACTACGCACCATCGCATTGGCTCCCCTGAACTTCGTTCCAGGTGAGCAAAAAAATCAGACTTCATGAAAATGCAGATATTTCCGCCCGATGATGATTTCTTGTGATTGGACATGCCCCTCCTGTACAGATTGAAGGGTATTGGACACACCCCCTTCTGTTCCAACGCAGAAATCTTTTCAAACGTATGTTGTTTTCTCAGGTGAAGTACCAAAGGGTGTTTGCATGTTTTTATTACCCTGAGCTCGCGAAGCGAAAAGTAGGGTTAGGCATTCGGGTACGTACGTGCGTGTGTGGAATACATGTCTGCATTTTAAAAAATCATTTTCTCGACAACCGTTGGTCTTATTGACATAAAATTTTACCATAGGAGTGACTCCAACTGTAGAATTTTTTTTTATTCCTAATTATGACGTCATAAGTCACGTGGTATGGACGTCATCTTGGAAAAACGTGACACCTCTATCTCCCAAACCGCTCAATGGGAAAAATTGAATCAAGTACTCCCCATGGGGAATAGGATATGTTGATGATGATGTCATTGGTTCCTTCATTATGACGTCATCATTATACAAGTACAACGTTTGATCTGATCAGTATGAAAAATAAAAATTCCTCTGAAACTGTTAGTCTGGTAGACACGAAATTTTCAGAATATGAGCAGCTCGTCCTGTAGAATTTTAAAATCACAATTATGACGTCATAGTTTACGTGGTACAGGCGCCATCTTGGAAAAATCGATAAAAGTTGCACTTGCACCTCTATATCTCCGAAACCGCTCCATGGCAAAAAATTGAAACCTGGCTCATGGTCAAGTACTCCCCTTGGGGAATAAAATATGTTTGTAGCGGTTACCTTATTGGGACATAATCCACGTGCACGGGCCAGTGGGGCTTTTGATGATGTGGGCGTGACGTACTCGCGGTTATTGAAACCACGCCCTCCGAAGAGGGTGTTGGCGCTATAAAAGCTGTATGAGTTCCGTTCGCGTGAGGAGTTCTGTGGAATAAAGGAGCTTTGAACACCTGCTAAATGGCCTCGTCTTCTCGGCATCCGCAACTCCTACATGTTGATGATTATGTCATTGGTACCTTAATTAGGACATCATAATTTGACAAGTACAAAGCTTGATTCGATCAGTATGATTTTTTTTTTCTTTGCAATTATTGGTCCGATTGACACGGAATTTTCACAACATGAGTTATTTTGGGTTATTTTGGGTCCTTTGGGTCTTTTGAGTCTTTTGAGTATTTATGGGTCTTCGGGGTTTTCGGGGTCTTTTGGGTCTTCATAGTCTTTCACGGTCTTGTTGGTCTTAAGGTTCTTGGGGGACTTAAAGGGTCTTCAAAGGTCTAAGGGATCTCAGCAGTCTAAAGGGTCGGAAGGTGCATTCCAACAATCCCTAATTAATAGACGTACATAATTAATAGACAGGATGGAACTGGCGTTCAAACAGTACGTAATTAATATACACATAATCACGGCTTCCCGGACGTCCGAACGGACCGTGTTTTTCGGTTTTATAAAAAATAAATTCAGGATGTACGAGTATCAATAGAAAAATCACACAACTAAATATTATCTATAAGAGGTCGTTAAAATTTTCAATTTACCTCATTAAGATAAATTGAAACTTTTAACTACCTAATTTTACAACTCAAAGTTAACAATTTTCAAAAACTCCTTCACACTCCACCTATTATAACATTATATATACTAGCAACGGTACCCGTGGCTTCAATTGGGAGGCCCAAATGAAAAGGCAAAATATATTGAAGGCTTTTTATTTTCTTTTAAACGATTTATATAAACATCCGTTAAATCATATCACACGCAAATCATCAAAATCGAAACGGTATTTGTAGAATTTCAACAAAAGCCACATCACTGTTCATATCGGTAAATATTATGGAAAATCTGGAAAATTGGAAAAAATTGGAAATTGGAAAAATTGGAAATTGGAAAAATTGGAAAAACAATATAGTGTAGCGACCCATGGGTCCCCCAAAGCTCGAGACCAGCAACAGAATCTCCTGGCCCAAGCCGGTGACGTAACCGGCGGCCAAACCGCGGCGCCGAGGTTATAATCCTTTGCACCTGTCGGTCACATGACCACCAAAGCGTGCCTCGCCTGAGAGGCGGGGCTTTGGTTCTGATGTATGCTTTTTGGTTTGGATATATATATATGCGAACCCGATAAACGGGTTTTCAGAGTTCCCGAGATGATTATACAATAAACATCTTCTCGGACGAGTTTGTGTCTTGTCCGTCACTTCGTCCGTCTCAAGCAGGAGCGCAGCTCCTTCACTGGTGACCCCGAGTTTACGACACGCGATGGACATGGCAGTGTCCCTCAAACTGCCCACTTTCTGGGAAGCACATGCCGCCGTCTGGTTCGCTCAGGCGGACTCCCAGTTCGCCCTGCGTGGCATTACGGAGGACACCACGAAATACCATTACGTGGTCGCCGCGCTCGGCTCCGTGACCGCCGCCCGCTGCCTGAGCCACCTCCAGAGCCCGCCCGCTGACGGCAAGTACGACGCCATCAAGGCACTTCTTCTGGGCGCTTTCGCCCTCTCCCCGGCTGAACGCGCACGATGCCTGCTCGACCTTCCTGAGCTCGGCGATACGCGCCCGTCCGAACGTATGGACTACATGCTCGCGTTGCTCAGCGAGCATCCCTCGGATTTCCTTTTCCAAGAGCTTTTTCTTCACCAGCTCCCGGCCCAGGTCCGGGTCGCCCTGGCAAGCACGACCATCACGAACCCCCGCGACCTCGCCAGGGAGGCCGACAAGATCGATTCGGCAAGCCAGCTCGTCGGAGCGGCGAGCCAGCTCGTCGGGGTGGCTGCCGGGAGCCTGCCCGCCGCCCAGTCGGCGCCCGCGGCGCAGTTTCCCGCCCACCCGCCTGACGCCCGCAACACAGCTTCCTTCCCGGAGGCCACCGGGCCGGCGCGACTGGCAGCGGCGACGCCGCGTCACCCGGTCCCGACGCGTCGACCGGAGCCCCCGCCAGACCCGGCCTGGTGTTATTTCCACGCCAGGTTCGGGCGGCGGGCCCGATCATGTCAACCCCCGTGCACGTTCGGCAAGTCGGGAAACGGTCGGGCCAGCGCTCACTACCAGCCATGAGCGCCGGCCGTTCCGGAAACCTGCTATTCATCGCGGACCAAGCGTCGGGGCGGCGTTTTCTCTGCGACACCGGCGCTCAGCTGAGCATCATTCCCGCTTCGGCGGAGGACAGGCGGGCCGCCATTTGCGGCCCCTCCTTAATCATGGCCAACGGCTCCACCATCCGCACCTTCGGCCCACGCACCGTCGCCCTCCGCTTCGGCAGCCAGCTCTTTCGCTGGGAGTTCATGACGGCGGACGTCCCCATGGCTTTGCTCGGGGCCGATTTCCTTTGCGCCCATGGGCTGCTAGTCGACGTTAAACGTCGGCGTCTCGTCAACGCCGAAACTTTCAGCTCGCTGGCGTGCGCCTTGAGCCGTTCCACGCCCACCGAGCTTTCCTGCGTCCTCCCGTTGGCAGACGACTTCGCGCGTCTCCTCGCGGAGTTCCCGGCCCTCACGTGACCGACATTTTCGGCCGTTGCGGTGCGTCACGGCATCGAGCATCACATTCCCACTACGGGCCCGCCGGTGTACGCCCGAGCTCGCCGTCTCGACCCAGCCAAACTCGCCGTCGCCAAGGCCGAGTTCGCCACGCTGGAGCGCCTCGGCATCGTGTGGCGCTCCGACAGCGCCTGGGCCTCGCCGCTGCACATCGTCCTGAAGCTGGGGGGCGGATGGCGGCCATGCGGCGACTACCGCCGCCTCAACGACGCCACTACCCCCGACAGGTACCCCATCCCGCACATCC
Source organism: Myxine glutinosa (assembly GCF_964187855.1). NCBI lineage: Eukaryota > Metazoa > Chordata > Myxini > Myxiniformes > Myxinidae > Myxine > Myxine glutinosa. The sequence goes on from NC_136267.1 coordinate 109,283,703, forward strand.
AGGATTTTTCCGCCCGGTTGGCGGGGCGGACCATTTTTTCAAAAGTGGACCTGATTCGGGGGTACCACCAGGTGCCCGTCCGCCCGGCCGACATCCTGAAGACGGCCTTTATTACACCTTTCGGCCTCTTCGAATTCCTCCGGATGCCCTTCGGCCTCAAAAACGCGGCACAGGCGTTCCAGCGCCTGATGGACAGCGTGCTGCGCGACTTGCCGTTCCTCTTTACCTACCTGGATGACATCCTCGTTGCCAGCACGTCCAGAGCCGAGCACCTCCTCCACCTCCGGACGCTGTTCGGCCGCCTCAGCGAGCACGGCTTGATCGTCAACCCGGCCAAATGTCACTTTGGTGCGACGACGATCGACTTTTTGGGCCACCACATTACCCGGAACGGCGCCGTACCGCTACCGGCCAAAGTCGAGGCCATCGCCGCTTTCCCGCGCCCCCGCTCCGTCAAGGCGCTGCAGGAGTTCCTCGGGATGGTGAACGTTTACCACCGCTTCGTGCCCTGAGCTGGGCAACTCATGCGGCCCTTGTACACCACCCTCCGCGGCCAGCCGGCGAAGCGCGACGTCATCTGGTCCACGGACATGGATGCTGCTTTCACCGGCGCGAAACGGGCCCTCGCCAACGCCACGCTGCTGGCCCACCCAGTACCCCATGCTCCCATCGCCCTCACCATGGACACCTCCGACTATGCCGTGGGCGCGGTTCATGAGCAATGGGTAAACAGGGCCTGGCAGCCGCTCACGTTCTTCAGCCGGCAACTCCTGCCCAACGAGTTGAAGTACAGCACTTTCGACCGCGAGCTCCTCGGGCTGTACCTGGCCGTCCGCCATTTTCGCCACCTCCTGGAGGGCCGCCCGTTCACGGCCTTTGTCGACCACAAGCCATTGATTTTCGCCATGGCCAAGGTCACGGAGCCGTGGTCGGCCCGCCAGCAGCGCCACCTCTCCGCCGTGTCGGAATACACCACGGACATCCGGCACGTCGCCGGAAAGGACAACGCCGTGGCCGACTGCCTTTCTCGAGCCGGCGCCAACGCCGTCCACCTCGGCGTCGATTTCGCCCTGATGGCGATGGACCAGGCCACCGACGGCACGGTGCAGGCGCTCCAGGTGGCGGACACGGGCCTCCGCTTGGCTGACGTCCCCTTCGCGGACACGGTCCTGCTTTGTGACGTCTCCCAAGGCCGACCTCGCCCCGTTGTGCCGGTCACCTGGCGGCGGCGCATTTTTGCTTCGCTCCACGGCCTCTCACACCCGGGCCGGAAGGCGTCCCAGAGGCTGGTGTCGGCACGTTTCCTCTGGCACGGGTTGCGACGGGACGTCCACGACTGGGCCAATGCCTGCACACCCTGCCAGCGGGCCAAGGTCCACCGTCACACCCAGGCTCCGCTGGCTCCTTTCAACGTGCCCGAGCGACGTTTCGACCATGTCCACGTGGACCTGGTGGGTCCCCTGCCCCCATCGCAGGGGTTCACCCACCTGCTTACCATGGTGGACAGGACCACCAGGTGGCCGGAGGCCGTGCCCCTCGCCTCCACCACCACCGCTGACGTGGCCCAGGCGTTCATCGCCACCTGGGTCGCGCGTTTCGGCGCACTGGTGGACATCTCGTCGGACTGCGGCCCACAGTTCACGTCCGCACTGTGGGGCGCGGTCGCCCGCACGTTGGGCGTTACCCTGCACCGCACCACGGCCTACCACCCCCAGGCCAACGGGTTGTGCGAGCGGTTCCACCGCTCCATGAAGGCCGCACTCATGGCCGGCCTCCAGGACGACGGCTGGGCCGACCGGCTCCCGTGGGTCCTTTTGGGCCTCCGCACGGCTCCAAAGGAGGACCTCCAGGCGTCCACCGCCGAGCTGGTGTACGGCCAGGCCCTCCGCGTCCCGGGCGAGTTCGTGCCCGACGCCACCAGCCCCTGGTCCGCCGCGCGCCAGCGCATGGACTTCCAGGAGGCCGCCCAACGTTTCGCCCACGTCCCGCCACGGCGACCCCCAATCCTACGTCCCCCCAGCACTCCGCATGGCGGAGTACGTCTTTGTGCGCCACGACTCGCACCGGGGGCCGCTTCGGCCACCATACGACGGACCCTTCCCGGGTCCTACGACGGGACAACAAGTCCTTCGTCGTCAGCATCGGCGGCCGGGCGGACCGGATTTCGGTGGACCGCCTCAAGCCGGCCCACATGGACGTCCGCCAGCCGCCACGGCTGGCTCTCCCACCGCGGCGCGGCCGCCCCCCGTCCACTGCACCCCCCGTCCGGCCACCCGCCACCACACCGGACCCCCCCCCCCCCCCCCCCGCGACCAGCCAGGGGTCGTTTCGGTCGGGTCATCCGGACCCCCCTCAGGTTGACCTTCCTGGACCAAGTCGATTCTGGGGGGGCGTGTGTAGCGACCCATGGGTCCCCCAAAGCTCGAGACCAGCAACAGAATCTCCTGGCCCAAGCCGGTGACGTAACCGGCGGCCAAACCGCGGCGCCGAGGTTATAATCCTTTGCACCTGTCGGTCACATGACCACCAAAGCGTGCCTCGCCTGAGAGGCGGGGCTTTGGTTCTGATGTATGCTTTTTGGTTTGGATATATACTGTATATGCGAACCCGATAAACGGGTTTTCAGAGTTCCCGAGATGATTATACAATAAACATCTTCTCGGACGAGTTTGTGTCTTGTCCGTCACTTCGTCCGTCTCAAGCAGGAGCGCTGCTCCTTCAATAGCCTATTTTACTCCAGGGTGTCCCAGGATTACCCACCCAAAATTTCATTGCGATCGGTTCAGCCGTTTTTGCGGTACCTGGGAACAGACAGATGGACAGACAGACAGATGGACAGACCGACATTTGGTGAATTATAGCAAGATGGGAACATCTCGGCTGCTTAACATCATTTTCCTTAATGTTTCACTTTCTCGGAAAGCATCTTGTGGAATTGTGGAAAATTGTTGTAGTGTGTTTTAAATCGACTTCTTCTTCAGCGGAGCACCAATGTCCCACCATTGTGGGGTCGGCCAAGGGAAGCTTCGCACGAACCGGTTGGCCAGGCCTGACTTTCGACTAGTTTGACTAGTTTGAGCAGGAATTTGTAATTTGTTCAGGGTTCCGGCGATAGCTCGTCTACTCTTCGTGGAGGACACCATGGGATCTTTAATGTCCACTAACGAATGCTGGCAGACAGCTTTCCCCTTTTAATGTTTATCCGAGGGACGGCGCCTACATTTACATTCTTTATTTCAGAAAATATCACACTTTTCAACATTTTTTCATTTGTGCACTAAAATGTCTTAAAACAGATAAATCGATTCTGAGTACAAGTCGAGGCCTGGATATCTGCGGAAAAAAGTATCGACTTATTCGCTGAAAAAGTACTTGTTAAAACTTTATTTGCTAACTTTATCATGGTAGTTATCACACGATATCCCATGAAGATGATATTTGTGGTGAGTAATCCTCACCACCCTGATCTGTACCTGACCACACTCACCTGTTTTGGAAGGAAATGTTGAGTCAGAAGAGGAAGTGGAGCTGAAGAAATGTGAAATGGAGATCTCTGTTCCTCAAGCCCAGGTGGGTTACCATTTATTTATTATTTTATGCCACTTGAGTGATATTATTTCGTTTTCGTTTCATTGTTAGATGAGCATATCAGACCCGTCCCTTTGCTAACGGGAATACCAACCTCGCTGCGATGTCTAATCTATGTCACAAGAACACAAAGGGGGCAATACCCCTGGTGCACACCTGGTAGAATACACAGTATACTACAATAACTAAAGGTATTTTAAACCAATATGAATGGTTTCTAGAAGACAGGGCAGTATGTAGAATTATACTAACATAATCATGAGACTTTAAACAAACAAACAAAAAATATATATTTTGTTGTGCAACCCCAAAGATGGTTTTTTTTTTAAACTATATGTAGCTATATATACTAACTATATGCAAACTATATGCAGCAATGATGTTAGATGACATTTGTAAAATTCCGCATCAATAGGTTAATCGGGTTCAGAGATATAATTATTTAATATTTTCCTTCAATCCAATATGGCTGCCACGCCATGTGACCAATTATGTTTTTGTGATCATCTTTTAATCGCCATGCCTCGTCAATGACACACGTAAAGTTTCGAGTCGATCGATTTGGTGGTTTGGGAGAAGATGCTTTTTTAAGGTTTAGGTTAAATCCAATATGGCTGCCAAACCATGTCATAAATTTAATATTTCAATACAAATGGGTCAGAGATATGATGTGCATGCAATTTGAGATTTTTAGGATAAGGAATTTGATTAAAACATTTTTGGCTGGTATACCACATCACCGATAATGTCATCATGATGCTTTTGTTCCCCATTGGGAATATTATTTTGATAATGTGCCCAGTTTCAAATTTTTTCATTCAGCAGTTTCCGAGAAATAATTTTTTAATTTTTGGATATTTTATCCAAGATGGCACGTGACCTATGACGTCACAATTATCATAAAAAAACATTCTGCATGGGTGTCACTCCTACCCTGAAAGTTTTGTCTCAATCGGACATGTGGTTGCTGAGGAAAACGAGGTTTAGCCTGTACGGACGTACGGACAACCCGGAAACATAATCCCTCTGGCCACCTTCAGGGGTGTCGGCATAAAAATCGCCTCTAACGATTATATTTTTGTTTAACAATGTGAGGATTTGTTGAAGATGGAGGATGTCGGATTGGTTTCTCAAAACTGTCAGAAAATACATGGAAATCACTGCAGACATGTGGCAAAACAAAAGTGAGCAAAACCACGAGAACCTCTAATGTAACACAGTGTACAAATTCTCTGGTTAAAAGTCTTGTGTAATCGACCTAAGTGTACAAATTTACATCTTGAAACTCTAATTTTCACCTCCATGAAATTACCTCTGCGATCCAAGTTTGCATGATAGTCTAAAGGTAAAGGTAGGTGGTAATACGCACATACCTGTGAATTGTCCAGTCTGGGTTCGAATCTCGGCTACAAACTCTGATCATCCCCATGTTTTTTCAGGCAGGGCAATTGATCAATGTGTGTCGTTCCTCGCATGCATTAAGCTGGCTATCCTGTCTGCTAGCATGAGTTTTTGGACATTAAAGATTCCCACCGTTGCAAAGATTAAACAATTTATCATAACGACACCGGACAAATTACAAATTCCTGTCCAACTCGTCTTCAGTTAAACGTCACACCTAGCCAGCCAGTTCGTGAAAGACCAGGCCAAAAACCTCAGCAGTTGCAAATTCCACTGTATATTAGTAACTTGTAGTGAAAATGCTATCTTCCTCAAAATCTCAAACTTTTCTTCCCACCATGTTTGAGCGCCCCTTCCTCGAAGAAACATCCCCAGCAAGATAATTTCTGGAAGCAAATGTAAATATTGCTTTCTCTCCACTTATCTTCAGTTTCTACCTCGTAAATGCAATTTTAATGATCAGAGATGTGCATTATATATGTATTGCTTCACGAAGTAGCTTTTTAGGCAGTATGAGAATTTGGCAATAGTATATGATTGACGTCATTCCTTCAATAACAGATTCGCTTCCCTGAACCATCTTCCACATCAGCCTTCACACTTAATTGTAGATGCTCACACTTTTAGTAATTTCATAAACACCTCTGTGCTAGGCTTTAGTGATTAAATTAACACTACTGAAATGTCAATTGGTACGCAGACTCGCCTCTTAGCTGTTTAGCTTGGGTTTGAATCTCGACGCAGCTATAAACTGTCATCCCGGTGTTTCGTATGTCATAAACTGTCATCAATATGTGTGCTGTCCCTTGCACGGACTTAAACTGCGTCCCGTCTGCTGGCATTCGTTGGTGGACGGTGAAGAGACTTAGGTGAGCTATTGTGCCAGTACATTGGATAAATTCCAAATTCCTGCTCGAACCTCAGAACGTCAGGCCTGGCCAGCAGGTTCGTGAAAGACTTAGGTCAAATCTTCCTCTGGCCAACCACTCAATAATTGTGCCTGTTAAAGAAGATGATGTGTAATTTGGTCATAGAAGTTATTGTTAAAGGATGCAGATGTTAACGCAGATCATTGTGTGGCAGTACCCTGATTAAATGTTCCACATTTACAGTTGTCGCCAAAAATATTGGCACCCTTGCACTTTTTTCAAACAATGCACCATTTCTTCCAGAAAATTGTTATTTTGGTTTCCGCATATGTATGTCTTTGGTTTGCAGTGGAACAAAAAAAAAAAAAGCCGAAAAAACTACTAAATCCTAGTTTATTCCAAACAGAAATCCTAAAATGGCCCAGACAATATCTTTGGCACCTTTTAGAAGTTGTTAGAAATAGATTTCAAGCAGGTGATTCTCCTTTACTTTGGAATTGAACTCACCTGTGGTGAATTGCAGGTGCCTGCAATATAAAAATTACTCATTCAACTAGTTTGAATAGAGACAAGGAAAAAAACAGGAGAATTGTCTGAGGAGGTCAGACACAATATTGTAGCCAAGCATGGACAATCTCAAGGCTACAAGTCCATCTCCAGAGGCCTTGATGTTCCTGTGTCCACCGTACGCAATGTTATCAGGAAATTTAAGGCCAATGACAATGTTGCTAACCTACCTGGACGTGGCAGAAAGAGAAAACTTGTTCGAAGATTGCAACAAAGGATTGTTCGAATGGTGGAGAAAACACCTCAATCAACTGCCAAACAGATTCAAGCTGACTTTCAGACACACGGTACGACAGTTTCAACTCGCACCATCCGTCAGCAACTCAATGAAAGGTGGGTTCTATGGTAGGAGACCCAGGAGGACCCAACTGCTAAGAAAGCCCGATTGGAGTTTCCCAAAACACACCTGAACATGCCAAAATCCTTCTGGAGAATGTCCTGTGGACAGATGAGACCAAATTTAAGCTTTTTGGTAAAGCACATCATCTCTATGTTTACAGAAACCATAATGAAGCCTTGAAAGAAAAGAACACTTTCCCTACAGTCAAATAGGGAGGAGGTTCAGTGATTTTTTGTGGTTGCTGTGCTGCCTCTGACACTGGGTGCCTTGAATATGTGCATGGCATCATGAAATCAGGAGATTACCAAGGCATTTTGGAGCGCAATGTTAAACCTAGTGTCAGAAAGCTGGGTCTCCGTCGAAGGTCATGGGTCTTGCAGCAGGACAATGACCCCAAACACACTTCAAAAAGCACCCAGGAATGGTTCAAGACAAAATGCTGGACTGTTCTGAAGTGGCCAGCAATGAGTCCAGATCTAAATGCCATTGGACACCTGTGGGGAGATCTGAAAACATCAGTTGGGAGAAGGCACCCTTCAAATCTGGGGGAACTGGAGCAGTTTGCACAAGAAGAGTGGGCAAAACTGCCAGTAGAGAGGTGCAGGAAGCTCATTCATGGCTTGAGGAAGCGCTTGACTGCAGTTATTTTGTCCAAAGGCTGCGCTACCAACTATTAGGTCTTGGGTGTCAATCATTTTGTCAATGCCATTTCTTTTTATTTTCTGATTTAAAAGGATATATTAAGCTCTGAATCAAAAACAAAGGTTCTGCAATATTAACAGTGAAATAAAGAATTGTGGAGACTAAATACTTTCGTCAATTTCAACTTATTTTTTGAGAAAATTGTGAGTTATTTGAAAAAAGTGCAAGTGTGCCAATATTTTTGGCCACGACTGTAGCTCTCCAATACTGAATTTTGTGTGTTTTACCAGAACAGGGCTACTGGTATACGTGTAATCTCGGGGAAAGGAGTTTGGGGGGGAGGGGAGGCATATAAAGGTGAGGGTACAAGAACAAAAAGGATATGATGGAAGACAGAGACCACCAACCTGTCTGCAATGTGGGAGCACCAGACCCAGAGATTCAACGTTATTACAGAAGATTCCAATGATTTTGAGGGCTTTGGATTTCTATGCATCAAAAGGTATAAGGCTGGGATTCCGGCCCACAAAGGAGAGCTGCACTCCATCGAGCTGTGGATGAAGGCCTTGTAGGTTTTTCGAAGTTAACATTTAACCAAGGAAAGATTTGACAGGACAGAAGGTGACCAGTCGATGGTTGGCTTTGCAGGTCAACTTTGATAGGTGGTTTAAGCGTTTGTCAAGCAAAAGGTATGATGCTCCTTTCCATTTTTAGGTATGGAAGCATTTACCAGATGCTCCTTTCAGAGACATAGTCAGTGTAAGTGTCATGTGTAAAGGTAATAGGTCGTCCTAGTTACTCCATATACATACACGTAGCCAATCATATACCCTCTTAAATAGTTATCTCCTTATTCTATGTAGATGAAGGCTCTGTTCCCACTTGTATCCTCCCTCTAGGAGTCTCTTGCTAGGAGTTATTGTTAGGAGTCTCTCTCACGTGAAACTTTTTGGTCCAAGTCTCTCACGATTCTGCTTTCCAAAGAAAGATATTTGACTGAAGGTGGCATCAATTTGGAATTTGTAGTGTTGGCAATAACTCACGTACTCTTTGCAAAAGACACCGTGAGATCATTAATATATACCAACTAATACAAGCAGATGGGACACCCAGTTTGATGTCCATCTGAGAGACGCTCACTTTGTGATGCCTTGCCGGTGAAGCACTAAACCAACAGATTGAAGTTGAGCTGTGAATATAACTCATACTAGACAGCCAATTGTAAATGCACTTACTACCTTTTGTACCATCCTTTTGGATTGGATCAGTTGAATCAATATAATATTACCTTTTTCATTCGGCAGCAACGTCTCAAAATACTTGTTACTTTTGCCCCCAAAGGTGGATGGAAGTTATTTTTCGCATTTTTTTTTGTATACAAGATCGAGGCTCGTGTAAGAGCTAACATTAATCACAAAAAAAACCGGACACATGAAATATATAATAAGGGGGGCAGTAGACAAGATGGGGAGAGGGGGGGAAGCACACAAGCACAACATTTGAGAGCAGGGACGTCGGGAGATCTGTGGGAGGGAGAGGGCTTGGGGGGAGGAGGCATGGGAAGGGGGTGGGGAGGGGTGGGTGAAGTATAAAACACAAGGACACAAGGACTTCCAGGAAAGAAGTTGGTATTTCAAAAAAGTGGATCTGGGGTGAATTAACGGGGGTAGAAAAGATCAAGGTTTTGGATGGAGGAAGGTAAGAGATGTTGGTGAACAGCTGTTTTAAAGACCTGGAGGGAGGAGTGGGATTGAAGAGAGAGAGGGAGTTTGTTCCAGAGGCGGGAGTAAAGAGGAATGAAAGAGTGAAGGTGAGCAGAGAGTCTTGATTTTGGCAATTTCACCAGAAGAGGGTCGCTGGCAGATCTTGTGCGACCTGTAGGAATATTTGGGGGACAGCCCACAGATAGAGCTGGGGGAGCTAGGCCGGAAATAGTCGGTAGAAGACAAAAAGACCGCTTACCTGCCTGCGGTGAGTGAGTGAAAGGCCCTCACAATCAGCTTCATCGCAGGAGATTCCAATGATTCTGAAATCTTTGGTTTCAACAGCATGAAGCCGGGTTAGATGTGAGGCAGGAGCACCAGCCCAGAGGGGAGAGCAGTACTCCATTGAGCTGTGGATGAAAGCCTTGCATGTGGTGAGGAGCTCAGGTGTGCCAAGGAAGGACTTTGCACGACGGAGGATGCCCAGTCGGCGACTGGCATTGGTGGACAAGTTGGAAATGTGGTTTTCCCAGGAAAGATCATTGCAGATAGTGAGACCCAAAAGCTTGTGTGACAGAACTTCTTGGAGAGGATTGTTGAGAAAGTAGATGGGAGGGTTGTCCAGTCGGTCTTTTCGGAGAGACATAGTAACAGTGTGAGATTTGTCAGGATTGAAAGACATGTTCCACTTGTTTGACCAGTCTGTGATTTTTGTCCAGGTCTGCAGAGAGTGAGGAGGCATTTTGAGTGAGGAGGCATGTCTGTTTGTCTGTCTGTGAGCAGGATATCTCAAAGTTAAGGACGGAATCGGAAGAAACTTGGTAGGCAGGTTGGGTGTGTGACAAGGACAAATTGATTCGATTTTGTTGAAGATCCGGATCTGATAATTTTTTAGTCATTCATTACCATAGAGAGAGAGACAACAACAACAACAACAGGCATTTTAAGGCCATTTTCCCTGCTAGAGCGGGGGTTAGCCTTGTGGGCCCCATGACAATCTTCTCCATTTTGCCCTATTTTCTGCATCTCCCGTTGTTAACCCCCTTGCCCGCATTTCTTCTTCCACAACCTTGAGCCAAGTCTTTCTCTGTCTTCCCCGTCCTCTACTTCCTTCTACATTCATTTCCATCACTCTTCTCAACCAGTCACTTTCATCCTTCCTCAACACATGACCAAACCATCTCAACCTGTTTCTCTTCACAGCATCCATCACAGGCTCCATTCCCATCATCTTTCGCAATTCATCATTTGTCTTCCTCTCTCTCAACGATACTCTGCACATCCACCGAACCATTCGCATTTCCACCCTTTCCAGCCTTCATTGCTGCTCTACGTTCATTACCCATGTCTCGCTCCCATAAATCATAACACTTCTCACACATGCAGCATACAACTTTCCCTTCAGCTTCAACGACACTCCCCTCCTCGTCAGCAGGCCACTCAGTTCCTGAAACTTCTTCCATGCACATCTCACTCTAGCAACCGTTGCCGAGTCTGATCCACCTTCTCCATTCAGCATGTCTCATAGGTAGCAAAATGTTTTCACACCTTCCAGCTTCACGCCGTCTCCAAGATCCAACTCAACATTTCCTCCATCTGCAGCTCCCGCTGTGCACACCTTACATTTGAATGTAGCTGCCACACTGATTAATGACCCTCTCAGACCACTACATTTTTGAGGAACCCACTCAGCGCACATTGTACATTGGATGGAGTTCACTCCGACACCCATCCTGCACACAGCACACGGCTACTTCCTAGTTCTTTCCACCTCACCACATGCTTTACCACTTGCCATCACCTTCGTTTTTCCAATGTTCACCTTCAGACCTTTTGTCTCCATACATTCCTTCCACTTGTTCATCTTCTCCTTCAGTCCATCCATACTTTCTGCAATCGACTCCAGATCATCTGCATACAACAACTCCCATGGTAAACCCTCCTTTACGTTCCGAGCCAGCACCTCCATCACAGCTACAAATAGTAGTGGACTTCGTACCGTCCCCTGATGCACTCCCACCTTCACTTCAAACTCACCATTGTTCCCGTCCTTTGTCCTTACAGCTGTGTGTGCTCTTTTGTACATTGCCATCACTACTCTGATCAACCATTCCTCCACTCCTAACTTCCTCAATGCCCATGTCACTACTTCACGTGGAACCCTATCGAATGCTTTCTCCAGATCAACAAACCCAAGAAACGACTTCTTCCTCTTCTCCATGTACTTCTCCTGCAACTGCCTTACAATAAAAAATGCATCTGTCGTTCCCCTTCCTGGCACAAATCCAAACTGCATTTCGTCAATCTTCACTTTCTTTCTTATCCTCTTCTCCAATACCCTTTCGAATACCTTCATTGCATGCTCTAATAACTTTATCGCTCTATACGAGCCACCGTCCTGAGGGTCACCTTTCCCCTTGCATAGAGGGACGAGGGTAGTGAGTTCCCAATCCACTGGAATGTGGCCTTCTTTCACCACCAGATTACAGATCTCTGTCATTCTCTTCACACCCCAACTTCCTGCTGCCTTCAACATATCTCCCACAACTCCCGTCGGCCCTCCTGATTTTCTACTCTTTATTGCTTTTATCGCTTCCTCAACTTCCTTCTCAGTTATCTTCTCTGCCGGTCCTAAAACTGGGTTACTCTCTATGTTGCCGTCCAATTCATTCTCTGCATTCAACAGTATTTCCATATATCTCTTCCATCTTCCTTTAATTCCATCTGGGTCCACAATGATTTGTCCCACTTCATCCTTCAAGCAACTCACCCCCACCCATCACATCGCACCACTCTTTCGCTATCTGCTTTGCAATCCTGAATACCGCTCTATGACCCTCTTCCGAATCCAAGCGTTCTCCGAACATGTTCCTACATGCCTCCTGCGCCGTTGTTACCTCTTTCTTTGCAGCCTTCTTGGCTGCCTTATAACTTTCATGTTCTGCCTTTTCTGTCCCCATACCAATCTCCTTCTGCCATTCCTTGAACTTCTTCCTTTTTCTCGTCAACCCTCTTTCCAACTTCATCATCCCACCACCATGTTTCCGAGTGCATCAGTGGTCCTTTTGTCCGTCCACATACCTCACCAACGGCTCCCAACAGACTATCTTTCATTAACATCCAACCACTTTCAAGCTCAATGACATCAGCCTCTTCCATACTCAGCCTCTCTTTTAATGCCTCCCTTACTGTCACCTCTTTCAACCTCCACACCTTCATTCTTGGTTGGTACTTCACCCGCCGAGCTCTCCTCGCACCTTTCACCCTTATGTCGCAGACAACCAAGTGGTGCTGTGAAACAGCCTCCTCCCCTGGGATCACCTTTGTGTCCCGGAGGTTCCCTTTATCTCGACTACGCACCATCAGGTAGTCAGTGGTTGTCTGTCGACCCACCTGACGTGTATGTAACAAGCTTATTGTCCGCTTTCTGGAACTGAGTATTACAAATCAACAAATCAGCTCCATCAGCAAACTCCAAAATCCTTTCACCTTCGCCATTCCTCACATCATATCCGTAACCCCCATTAACTCCCTCAAAACCGTCCATACTCCTTCCCACATGTCCATTTAGGTCTCCTCCTACCACCACAACTTCCTCATCTTTCACGTTTTCCATCAGTTTCTCTATCGCACACCAGAACATGTCCTTCTCTTCATCGCTCCGACCAACCTGCGGAGCATATCCCGAGATGATGTTCACCAAGAGCTTTCCAACCATCATTTTCACCATCATCAACCTATCACTCACTCTGGACACACTCACCACACTGTATACAAACTCCTCAGAAAACAGGACACCAACACCATGCACGCCTTCTGGGCACCCTTGCCACACAAACTTGTATTTCTGTCCCTGTCTACCCTTCACCATTCTCACACCACTTCCCTTTCATCTCCTCTCCTTCACACAACATATGTCCACTCTTCTTCTGACCAATACTTCCACCACTTCTCCTGATCTCCCTGTCATTGTCCCTACATTCTAGGCGGATGCAGAACTGATCTTGACAGCGAGTAAAAATTATGTAAATTCTGGCATTAACAACACAGCCTTGATAGGATACCTAATTGAATAATTTTCCAAGGATTACAAAGGCTTCTGCAACACCACATGACGCTGTCACTCATTGGCAGAAGCAGGTGGTGTTCACCTAGTAAACAACCCGGGCAGACCACAAGAGACAGATATCATTTTGCTGCATACAAGGCATATATAGGAAGAACAAACTTGTGGTTGGGTTATATTATAATAAATACCGAGAGGCAATCACTGAAAGTGTGTCCTTCAAGCCAGGGCCATGACAACCCCCTCGCTTGGCTCCACCCCCTAACTCCTCACCGATTGGCTAGTTGTGGGCATTACCCGGACTCCTTCAGGGAGACTCTGCGACATGTGCATCAAAGGATGGCTGGCTACAATACTATCGTGATCAGTTCATCAGGCACAAAGCAGTTCTTGGAAAGACTCCTTCATCTCATCGATGTAAACAATCCATTCCGGACTGGCACAAAATTGTAACAATAAATCCGTGACTTGGATTCTTTTGGGAATAAATTTGGACCAGTTATAACTGCTGCTCTTTGTGGGCTTCATGCCTTTATGGCTGTGATACAATGGGCTGTTTGAGTGGAAAAGGTAAAGTGAAGCAGAACAATGTTATTGTGGCGGACACAAAAGCCCACTGGCGTGGTGACATCATTCCACGCACCAAGTGGGCGGTGGCCACGCCCGAGGGGTAGGCGTGGCCTCATGATATACACCGGGCGACCAGCCCGGAGGAGTTCAGTGTTACAGTGTAGTCTTACAATAAAGACGTTTATATGTTACCGCTTGTCCGCTTCCTCCTTGCTCACAAGCAGCGCGCGTAACGCCGCGCTTTACTGGTGACCCTCGACGTTGGATCTGCCGGAGCGATCCTTCCACATGCGACGCCATCGCCATGGCCGCCTTCGTCAAACTTCCGGAATTTTGGGAGGCTCAGGCCGAAGTCTGGTTCGTCCAGGCCGAAGCCCAATTTCAGCTTCGGCACCTCACCGGCGATGACACGCGCTACTGCCACGTCGTCGCCTCCCTCGGGCCCGGCACGGCCGCTCGAGTTGTGTCCATCCTTCGCCACCCACCGGACGGCCACAAGTATGAGGCACTCAAGCGGCTACTCCTAGCCACGTTCAGCCTCACGGACGACGCACGGGCCGACCGCCTCCTGGATCTCCCCGAGCTCGGTGAGACGCGCCCGTCGGTCCGAATAGACCATATGCTGTCACTGTTGGGCGACGAAGCCCCCGGTTCGCTATTCCGGGCGCTTTTCCGTCGCCAACTTCCAGCGCAGGTTCGCCTCGCGTTGGCCGGGACCGGGCTAACGGAACCCCGAGCATTGGCGGCCGAGGCGGACAAGTACTTCGCCGCTTCGGACACGCGGGCGAGCGTTGGCGTGGCCGTCACGGCCTTCGACGCTGATGTTCCACAGCATCATCTTCTACAGCATGCTTCGGCGCTCAGAGAGCGCTTGGGCGTCGCCGCTGCACATCGTGCCGAAGCCCGGCGGGGGATGGCGACCGTGCGGGGACTATCGCCGTCTCAATGACGCCACGACTCCCGACCGCTACCCCGTCCCCCACATTCAGGACTTTTCCGCCCGTTTGGCGGGCAGGTCCTTCTTCTCGAAGGTGGACCTCATACGCGGCTACCATCAGGTCCCCGTCAGGCCGGAGGACGTCCCGAAGACGGCGGTCATCACGCCATTCGGACTCTTCGAGTTCCTGCGCATGCCCTTCGGTCTGAAGAATGCGGCTCAGGCGTTCCAGCGACTGATGGACAGCGTCCTGCGCGACTTGGATTTTGTCTACGTCTACCTGGACGATATCCTCGTCGCCAGCGCGTCCCGCGAAGAGCACCTACGCCACCTCCGCACGCTCTTCGAACGCCTGGGCCAGCATGGCCTGATTGTGAACCCCGCAAAGTGCCGGTTCGGCGCCGCCACAATCGATTTTCTGGGGCACCGTGTCACCAGGCACGGCGCCGTCCCCCTGCCGGCCAAGGTGGAGGCGGTGAAGGGGTTTCCGCGCCCCCGCACGATCAGAGGGCTGCAGGAGTTCCTGGGCATGGTGAACTTTTACCATCGGTTCCTGCCCCGTATCGCCCAGCTCCTGCGCCCCCTGCACGAAGCTCTCCGAGGTAAGCCGGGCAAAGGCGACGTTACCTGGACCGAGCAGATGGACACGGCGTTCACGGGCGCGAAGCTCGCCTTGGCTAACGCCACCATGCTCGCGCACCCGGCGCCCGATGCACCGATCGCCCTCACCACCGATGCCTCGGACTACGCGGTGGGCGCGGTGCACGAGCAATGGGTGCGTGGAGCTTGGCAACCGCTGGCGTTCTTTAGCCGGCAGCTTCGCCTGCCCGAACGCCGTTACAGTACCTTCGACCGCGAGTTGCTCGGACTTCACTTGGCGGTCAGGCACTTCCGCCATCTGCTCGAGGGCCGGGCGTTCACTGCCTTCGTCGACCACAAGCCGCTGATCTTCGCGATGGGCAAGGTCACCGAGCCGTGGTCGGCCCGGCAGCAGCGTCACCTCTCGGCCGTGTCCGAGTACACAACGGACATCCAGCACGTCGCGGGGAAGGACAACCCGGTGGCGGATTGCCTTTCCCGGGCCGTCGCCCACGCAGTCCACCTCGGCATCGACTATGCCCGGATGGCAGCGGACCAGGCCGCTGACCCCGGCGTCCAGGCCTTGCGGACCGCCGTCACGGGCCTCCGCGTCACCGAGGTGCCGTTCGACGGCGCGGGCGCGGCCCTCTTGTGCGACGTCTCCCTCGGGCGTCCTCGCCCCATTGTGCCCGCGGGCTGGCAGCGCCAGGTGTTTGACGCCATCCACGGCCTGTCCCACCCGGGCGCGAGGGCCTCCCAAAGGCTGATCGCCGACAAGTTCGTCTGGCATGGCCTCCGGAAGGCCGTCCGCGGCTGGGCCAGGACGTGCCTCGCGTGCCAGCGCGCCAAGGTGCACCGGCACACCCAGGCCCCGTTGGCCCCGTGCACGGTGCCGGAACGCCGGTTTGACCACGTCCACGTGGACCTGGTGGGACCTCTGCCCCCCTCGCGGGGTTTCACCTACGTCCTCACCATGGTGGACCGCACCACCCGGTGGCCGGAGGCCGTGCCCTTGGCGTCGACAACGGCGGCCGATGTCGCGCAGGCTTTCATCGCCACCTGGGTCGCCCGGTTCGGCGCCCCCTCAGACATCTCATCCGACCGCGGCCCCCAGTTCACCTCGGAGCTCTGGGGGGCGGTTGCGCAGGGGCTCGAGGTCCGGCTGCACCGAACCACGGCCTACCACCCCCAGGCTAACGGCCTGTGTGAGCGATTTCACCGCTCATTGAAGGCCGCGCTCCGGGCCACCCTCCGCGACGGCGGCTGGGTCGACAGGCTCCCCTGGGTCCTGCTGGGCCTCCGGACGGCGCCCAAGGAGGACCTGCGCGCATCCACGGCGGAGTTGGTCTTCGGGCAACCGCTGCGGGTGCCGGGCGAGTTCCTCCCCGACTCCACGGCACCATGGTCCACGGCACAGCAGCGCTCCGCTCTGCAAGAGACCGCCCAGAGGTTCGCCCCGGTGCCAACGGCATGCCACGGGCACCCACCGACGCACGTCGCCCCGGAGCTTCGCACGGCGGAGTACGTCTTCGTCCGCCACGATGCCCATCGGACACCACTGCGGCCCCCGTACGACGGGCCTTTCCGCGTGCTGGAGACCGGGGCGAAGCACTTCACCCTGGACATCGGCGGTACTCCTGACCGCGTTTCGGTAGACCGCCTCAAGCCGGCCCACCTCGATGTGGACCATCCACCGCCAGTGGCCCGACCCCCACATCGGGGCCGCCCTCCTGCGGGCGGACCCCCGGCACCGCCCAGCCCCGCCGCCACGGCGCCCCCCGGTCCTGCACCCATCCCAGGGGCAGCCAGGGGCATCCCACCTGGTATCCCTGCACCCCGGACGCCGCCGATCGCCAGGGGGCGCTTCGGCCGGGTCATTCGTCTGCCCCGCAAACTGGCCCTCCAGGTGCGCGGGAATTCTGGGGGGGCGCGTGTGGCGGACACAAAAGCCCACTGGCGTGGTGACATCATTCCACGCACCAAGTGGGCGGTGGCCACGCCCGAGGGGTAGGCGTGGCCTCATGATATACACCGGGCGACCAGCCCGGAGGAGTTCAGTGTTACAGTGTAGTCTTACAATAAAGACGTTTATATGTTACCGCTTGTCCGCTTCCTCCTTGCTCACAAGCAGCGCGCGTAACGCCGCGCTTTATTATCATGAATGATTCCACTGTGGGAGATACCCTGAGTCAACGTGGCGCAGACTTTGCTCCAGGTCACACACTTCGAGGTTGCTGCAAAGAGTTTGTGCGGCAGCTTTTATGGGGGCACTGCAGGTAATGAGGTGACCAAAGTCGGGTTTACCATGTTTACCTGTAATCAGGATAGTTACCATCCTCCAAATACACTTTGATCACACTGAATATAGTAACTATAGTCTACTCGTTGTGAAGGACACCATGAGATCTTTGACGTCCACCAACGCCCGATCCTCACCTGATGGACATGGATGGAATGCTCGTGGGAAAAGTAAACAAATTATATTCACTGGTATGATGGGTTGTTATTTACAAAGGAAATCCTTCTATTAGCCAACTACGCATGTAACACAACATGGATGACTAGTACCCGAGTACGGTGTAGTTACCGACAGAACCTGTCCCATTCCAACATATGCGGATGTGCCAATAAGAGCCTAAATAGGAGTACCCTTGCCTGTTGTGGCATGCAAGGCACATGGGGATGACAATGATGATCAAGAGGGTGAGCAGCTCAACATTTAAGCAAAAACAGTAGATCATATAAGTAACCATACGATCACCATAGGCCCAGGATTCCAAATTTAATTGGGGTATACCAATTATACCATACACGTACCCACAGGGGGTATGTGGGGCTTGTCCAATGCGGTCAGTAAAAAATGGGGAAATGCTGTTATTGTTCGACTCTATAATAACAATATGGAAATATCGTTTAACTACGAATCGTATAACAGATATTTTGCCTTATAATGATATATATTTGCACCCATGTCCGAATTGATATATCCTACGTCACCTTGTTCTTTCATGAGCCTCAATCTCGTAGAGAAAAAAGCCTGTTTCAACCACTGATGTGGTCTTCAACAAGGTGATGATGAAAATCATTGTTACTTGAGAGTAAGAGTTTAAGACAGGGCTGTATCTTTTCTGCCGATGCAAGAGAAATGGTAACCCGTTAGCACAGAGTATGTCGTACCAACTGGATACCACTCTGGAGCATTTTGTACTCTATGCAAGCCGCTAGAGCTTGTACCTAATGGAGGCCACCATCTCGAGAATGTAGTACCTAATGGAGGCCACCATCTAGAGCATTTCGCGCCTGATGGAGGCCACCATCTTGAGCATGTCGTACCTAATGGAGGCCACCATCTAGAGCATGTCGTGCCTGATGGAGGCCACCATCTTGAGCATGTAGTACCTAATGGAGGCCACCATCTAGAGCATGTAGTACCTAATGGAGGCCACCATCTAGAGCATGTCGTGCCTAATGGAGGCCACCATCTAGAGCATGTTGTGCCTAATGGAGGCCACCATATAGAGCATATCGTATCTAATGGAGGCCACCATCGAGACTCTAGAGCATGTCGTACCTAATGGAGGCCACCATCTAGACAAGAGCATGTCATACCTAATGAAGGCCACTCCAGAGCATGTCGTACCTAATGAAGGCCACCATCTAGAGCATGTCGTGCCTAATGGAGGCCGCCATCTAGAGCATGTAGTACCTAATGGAGACCACCAGCTAAAGCATGTAGTACCTAATGGAGGCCACCATCTAGAGAATGTAGTACCTAATGGAGGCCACTCCAGGGCATGTCGAACCTAATGAAGGCCACCATCTGCACTCTAGAGCATGTCGTACCTAATGGAGGCCACCATCAAGACTCCGAAAGCATGTCGTACCTAATGGAGGCCACCATCTAGACTCCGAGAGCATGTCATACCTAATGAAGGCCACTCCAGACCATGTCGTACCTAATGAAGGCCATCATCTAGAGCATGTCGTACCCAATGAAGGCCACCATATAGAGCAATGTCGTACCTAATGGGAGCCATCATCGAGAGCATGTTGTACCTAATGGAGGCCACCATCTAGAGCATGTCATACCTAATGGAGGTCACCATCTAGAGCATGTCATACCTCATGGAGGCCACCATCTAGAGCATGTCGTACCTAATGGAGGCCATCATCTAGAGCATATCATACCTAATGGAGGCCACCATCTAGAGCATGTCGTACCTAATGAAGGTCACTCTAGAGTCTAGAGCATGCGCGTACCTAATGGAGGCCACCATCTAGAGCATGTCGTACCTAATGAAGGTCACTCTAGACTCGAGAGCATGTCGTACCTAATGGAGGCCACCATCTAGACAAGAGCATGTCGTACCTAATGAAGGCCACTCCAGAGCATGTCGTACCTAATGAAGGCCACCATCGAGAGCATGTCATGCCTAATGGTGGCCACCATCTAGGGCATGTCGTGCCTAATGGAGGCCGCCATCTAGAGCATGTAGTACCTAATGGAGGCCACCAGCTAGAGCATGTAGTACCTAATGGAGGCCACCATCTAGAGAATGTAGTACCTAATGGAGGCCACTCCAGGGCATGGCGTACCTAATGAAGGCCACCATCTGGACTCTAGAGCATGTCATACCTAATGGAGGCCACCTTCTAGACTCTAGAGCGTGTCGTACCTAAGGGAGGCCACCATCTAGACTCCGAGAGCATCTCGTACCTAATGGAGGCCACCATCTAGACTCCGAGAGCATGTCATACCTAATGAAGGCCACTCCAGACCATGTCGTACCTAATGAAGGCCATAATCTAGAGCATGTCGTACCCAATGAAGGCCTCCATATAGAGCAATGTCGTACCTAATGGGAGCCACCATCTAGAGCATGTCGTACCTAATGGAGGCCACCATCTAGAGCATGTCATACCTAATGGAGGCCATCATCTAGAGCATATAGTACCTAATGGAGGCCATCATCTAGAGCATAGAGTACCTAATGGGGGCCACCATCTAGAGCATGTCGTACCTAATGAAGGTCACTCTAGAGCATGCGCGTACCTAATGGAGGCCACCATCTAGAGCATGTCGTACCTAATGAAGGTCACTCTAGAGCATCTCGTACCTAATGGAGGCCACCATCTAGAGAATGTAGTACCTAATGGAGGCCACTCCAGAGCATGTCGTACCTAATGAAGGCCACCATCTAGACTCCAGAGCATGTCGTACCTAATGGAGGCCACCACCTAGACTCCTAGAGCATGTCATAACTAATGAAGGTCTCTCTAGAGCATGTCGTACCTAATGGAGGCCACCATCTAGAGCATGTCATATCTAATGGAGGCCACCGTCTAGAGCATGTCGTACCTAATGGAGGCCATCACCTAGAGCATGTCATACCTAATGGAGGCCACCAGCTAGAGCATGTCGTACCTAATGGAGGCCACCATGTGGAGCATGTCGTACCTAATGGAGGCCACCATGTGGATCATGTCGTACCTAATGGAGGCCACTCTAGAGCATGCCGTACCTAATGGAGGCCACCACCTAGAACATGCCGTACCTAATGATGGCCACTCCATGGCTGAAATACTA
Organism: Myxine glutinosa; assembly: GCF_964187855.1. Taxonomy (NCBI): domain Eukaryota; kingdom Metazoa; phylum Chordata; class Myxini; order Myxiniformes; family Myxinidae; genus Myxine; species Myxine glutinosa. The sequence continues at coordinate 109,304,552 of NC_136267.1, forward strand.
TATTTTGTTTGGTTGACAATTCTCTTCTTGTTTGTTTTTTCTGCCTTTTGCTCTGACAGGGTGGTGCAGAGATAGTGCATTTACCTTTGAGCTGTTCATTTCCCCCACCTGACTATACATTGTTGGATTGGTATATCATGTAAGCAGGGCATCGTATCACAAAAGGTAAGACTACATGGCCCCATTAAGCGTATTTCCCATTCTGTAAGCATTAGATGATGGACATTATGGAAGCATGGAATGAGTAAGTTGTTGTCGGCACCCTGAATGCCCTGACTACTGCAGTGAAGGCAAAGGCAAACCACCCAGTGTTAACGTTGGTACGTTGCTGCTTTGTCAACATGGGACCTGCCTTCAGGTGGAGCATCACATAGACCTGCAATGGCCGTCTCATACACTTAATGTGTGCACCAGTTGAATCACACCTCGCACATTGCAGCTTGAACATTACACTAAAGTTATGGGAGTCACAACTGGGTGCTATGGATCCTTTTTTTGTCTATTGATTGATTGTGTCTGCAAGGTGAGTCAAAATGGTGTCAAGTTTGATCAAGGGTTGTAAAAAAAAAAAAAACCCCCATCTGAACGAGCGTGACGTGTTCATTTAGAAACTGTTCATGTTAAGTTTGTATAGTGTTAATGATTATTGTTGTTATTGCTTGTTTAGCGGATGTCTATGGAATCTCTACTCCACCTCTTGCTCACAGAACCTCCGCTTTGCATCTATAATTTAGACTAATGGACAAACTGCATTATTTATTTATTGAGCAATACTTTCACCCCGGAGCCTTTCTCTCCTAGGAGGGGCGCTGGGAGTCGAGATGCGGGGAGAGGCATCGATGTTGGGGCGTCGCGGAGGAGCTGGCATTCCTTGGCATCTCTCCCAGGGCTCCGCATCGCCGGCCGAGCGGGATAACCGCGTCTCGCTGCGGCATGGAAGAACGCGCGCCCTGAAGAACAAAGACGACCGTCCGAAGGCCGCGGAGCAAGAACGAGCGCGATGTCCTCCAGTTTATCGACAAGAGCGTCTCCCAGCGGTGGTGCTCGGACTAAAGAAGCGGCCGCCAGCAGAGCAAGTAAGCCATCGGCTCACCACCCTACGGGTTCCCCTACTTCTATGCCTCCTCCTCTTCCTCTTCTTGTTTTAATAATGCAACAAATCTTGATGTCACACCTTTTTCAAGCTCCCCTGAAATATTTTAGGTACTGGATGATGAATATGCAGTATATATACGAATTTGAAATAATTTTGATACTGCCAAAATCATGGACGTTCCATCATGCCGGAGAGTTCATTTTGGATCAATCAACCATTACAGTAACTGACTGCGGACGGGATGGGAAGGATTGTTGGGGTTTATGTTATAAAGAGAAAAATGGCAGAGATGACGGCATAATATTAATATACAAATAAGAACAATAATAATATAACAATAAAATACTGTATTAACAACAACAACAATACTACTGCTATTTCCTGGGAGGCTCCAATTATTCCTATCTTCTTGTGGGGTTTGCCAAGGGGGAAGTTTTTGGAGCAAGTCTCTTCACAAGCTGGTTGGCCAGATCTGACATTCGACTGGAAATGATTTGAACAAGGAATTTGCAATTTGTTCAGGATGCTGGCAATAACTCACTTTCCGTGAAACGCACTGGGATATTTTATGTCCGCCAACTAATGCTAGTAGAGCGGCTGAATGGCCTGAGGTTGGCACACTTCACTTTCGTAGACAACGCCATTCCCACAAAGCACCAATCCAACAGTTTGTAGTCTGCTCAGGAATATTGAACCAAGATCAAACTGGGTCGGTTCCTGAATGACTGTTCTATAACCCTGTTTCAGCATAGTTGCTTCGGCAAGCTAATATCAAACAGGTGAAAAGTAATTATGCTCCTTCTGCACAATTTTCAGACAACATAATAATAATATTGTCCTGTCACCAGCGATTAAGAGCGCCTGATGAAGGATAGCCGAACCAGCTTTATTACTCCTGAGGCGAGCAGCCGAATATATGGCGGTTATTTTCGCGCGCGAGATGGAGGCTGCGAGACGTTTCCCTGAACGGAATGAAAAGCAACACGGGTTTATTCCCGAACCCACAAAACATGCAAACGCCACAATTAATTGATAAATCAAACTATTTAATAACAAAATAAAGCAAGACAAAATAAATGTTGAAGTAACTAATTAAAATTCTGACTTTAAGGATCCTCACACGCAGTCACGAATACAAACACACAGGGGAAAGTAAAATGAAAATAAAATAAAATGTTTCCTTTAGTGCCAGCACTTGGCTCATCCAAACGAGTTTGTTTGATGAGGTCGGCAGTGGTGGCCAAGTCCAACGTGCCTGAGCACCCAGTTGGCACCGGCTGACGATGAGAGCGCACAGAGCCGTGAAGCGAGCAATGAAGATGGCTCTTTTGCTCTCCACTCTGTCCGAAGCGCCAAGAGCCCCACAACCTGCCACCTTTATTGCCATTTGAGTGCCACAAAAGCGCGCCCAACTCTGTCCAGCTCTCGATTGGAAACAGCCAAAATGGCGCAGCTTCTTGTCTGAAAAACCACAAGAGAGCGACTCTTCCTTCTTCCTCTTTCTCTCTCGAAGCTTCTTGATGACGTCACGCCGACCAATGGCGAAGCTCTTTCCAAATCACCTCATGTTCGGCCCAAATCTACTGGGCCAATCATGACCTTCAGAGGCGTAGCCTCACGGCTTTTCTTGACCGCCCATTTCTCCGTCTCTCGTGGGTGGGTTTTCGCCTATTAGGTCCTTTGGGCGGGGCTTAGTCCGGTAACCTGTTTGCTTGCATTTGGCGGTTGTTGTTGTTGTTGTTGTTGTTGTTTGAAGGAGGTTTGCATGGCTGACCTTGTCATCAAAAACGTGAGGGGAAAATTACAGAGGGAAAATCATGTACTGGGGAAAATTAGCCTTAATCCCTATAGCTAATTAGCACTTTATGGCAACATAATTCAGCCAATCATAGCCTTGATCTAATCAGGTTGAGATAATGTCATGAGGAATAGATGTCTTCAATATGAAAGAAGAATGTTCAACGGTTTTTTGAATATTGCGTACACAATTGTACAAGGACAGATGATTGGTACGTCCTGCAGTTTAGCAGTATTTTGGCTCTGAATTTGGCAAATTGTATGGAATCTCATTACAATCGTGCACATGCTCGTTCCGATCATCGGAACCTCGTTCCGATCATCGGATTCTCATTCCGATCATTTTTTTTTAGTCTGTCTGCCTGTCTGGCAATGAAACAAAATGGAAAATCATTCCAAACAGCAAACTTAGTTTTTTAAGATGTCATAAAGAACCCAAACCACAGGCCCAAATATCGAATTTATCGTGTTAAATAAGGAGGTGTAAAAGATGGTGAATCATCGGTGGTACAGCCTTTAAAACTTTCATTTTATTTCAATTGAATTGTATGCGGTAGAACACAAATCACCTTCTTGTCACTTCCAAAAACCTGGACAAAATATTACACCATTTTATGCCCTCTCGACCAATCAAATTTGCCGCTCACGCTCTCAGCATTGGGGAATATTGAGTTTCAGACAAAATTGTGACCAAAGCTCGGCAAAGCTAGAGTTGGAAAGACCCTTCCCATGTCCTTTTTTTCAAGACTGCACTGGGTGAGCTGAACTCTCTTGGTGTGCCAAGTATTGCCCAGATTCGTTCAAATCTAAAGGCTTCGCAAGCCAAAACCCTGAAATGAGTGGCCAATTTTGACTTTTGATCCCTCTGAAGAAACTGGTTAATATCTGACTGCTTTCCTCTGGAGTGTTAGCCAAGTATATTTATGCCAGGGATTAATTATAAATGTTTGGCAGGCCAGAAACCTTAATTTCCCATTTTGACCTTTGATCCCTTGTGGAATCTAAAGAAAGAACACCAAACAATGTCTGTCTAATTTGATTTGTCGGGGGCTATCATGGTAACGCATACTTTTGCTAATTATTGCCTGGATTGTACAGAGTACGGCAAACCAAAAAAAACATACTGGAACTGATGTGGACCTTTGACCCCTGTATAAACTTGAAAACGATTCTAATCCGAAATGTTTCTCTGCATCCATTCAGTGGCTGTTTGAAAGAGCCTTTGTGCCAACATTCACCATAAAGACTCAAATACAAGGAAATGGCAAGGCAAAATGTGTGATTGTTAAATGTTTACTTCTGACCTCTTAAAGTCTGAACTGAGCTCAGATGGAAAAAGTTTCAAACGTGTTTCTACGTTTTGGAACCAGATACCTCCATGCCAAATTTGAACTGGATTAATTAGAAATGAAGGAATTGGTGTACTATTGTAATTGTAGGAAAGAAATAGAAAGAAAGACAAAAAAATAGGAATGTAATATATATATATCCCCTCTCTGTAGGAGTAGTGGAGACATAATAATAATTATAACTAGAGAGAAGTCAATGTGACACGCCATTGCAAATCCACACATTTCCCACCAAAAGCAGAGTTTGCAAAATGTTCCACCAGGAATGACCCAATATCAAATTTTGAGTTGCATTTTTCCCATTTTGACCCCTGTGACTCAAAGTCCCCACCCCTGGGGCATGAACCCGGGGGTCAAATCCCCCAAAAAGCGTTACATATTTCATGTTTCCTCCAATGGTAATTGCACATACAAAGTTGCATTTAAAAATGTGCCCGTGATTGCATTTTTAGGTATTTGACTTTATGACCCCGCAACAGGGGGGGAGGTCCAAAAATGATACTTCTCTGGAACCTTCTTGCCATGTGGTGAGCATAACCACCAAGTTTGGTGAATTTCTGCACAACCGTTTAGGAGGAGATAGCGTGATGGACAGACACGAGCCAATGACAATACCCAATGTACTCAACAAGTAATACAAAATAAGTTATAATAATGTACTCAATAAGTGATAATAAGTTATAATCATGTACTCGACAAGTAATAAGTTATAATCGTGTACTTAACAAGTAATAATTTATAATCGTGTACTCCAAAATATGGGCAGTACCCCTAGGAGCTCACCTGGTAGAATAAAGCAGTATACTACACTGACTAAAGGTATTTTAAACCAATTTCAATGGTTGCTGGAAGACAGGGCAATATGTAGAATCATACAAACATAATCATAAGACTTTAAACAAACAAAGAAAACTAGAACGGCACTCGGTAAAGTATATACCTCCGCCAGGAAAGACAGACAAATGAGATTTTGGTGAAGATCCGGATTCGGATCCGGCTAGTAGAATTTTGTAAGTGATTCTTCACCATTGGGAGATCGGACCAAAAACGATATATAGCAGGATATCTCAAAAAGTTATGGACGGATTTGGACGAAACTTGGTGGAGATGTTGTGTGTGGGACAAGGACTAATCGATTAGATGTTGGTGAAGATCTGAATGTGGATTCGGATACGAGGATTTTTTTTATTTTTTATTTTTTATTTTTTGTATACAGAGTCGAGGCTCGTGAAAGAGCTAACATTTATCAAACAAACAAATCAAACAAACAAGCAAACAAAGTATATAAAAAGGGGAGCGGTCGACAAGATGGGGAGAGAAGGGGAGGAAGCACACAAACACAACATTTGAGAGCAGGGACATCGGGAGATGTTTTTGGAGGGAGAGGGCCTGGGGGGAGGCAGGATAGGTATAAAACGCAAGGACACCAAGGACTTCCAGGAAAGAAGTCAAGAGTCACCTCAAAAAAGTGGATTTGGGGTGAAATTAGTGGGGGTAGAAAAGATCAAGGTTTTGGATTGGGGAAGATATGAGATGGTGGTGAACAGCCATTTTAAAGACCTGGAGGGAGGAGTGGGATTGAAGAGAGTGAGGGAGTTTGTTCCAGAGGCGGGAGAAAAGAGGAATGAAGGAGTGAAGGTGAGCAGAGAGTCTTGATTTTGGCAGTTTAACCATAAGAGGGTTGCAGGCAGATCTTGTGTGACCTGCAGGAATATTTGGGGGACAGAGCCCAGAGAGAGCTGGGGGAGCAAGGCCGGAGAGGAGTCGGTAGAAGACGGAAAGACCACCAACCTGCCTGCGGTGATTAAGTGAAAGGCCCTCGGAGATAGCGTCATCGCGGGAGATTCCAATGATTCTGAACGCTTTGGTTTCAACAGCGTGAAGACGAGCTAGGTGTGAGGCAGGAGCACCAGCCCAGAGGGGAGAGCAGTACTCCATTGAGCTGCGGATGAAAGCCTTGTATGTGGTGAGGAGCTCAGGTGTGCCAAGGAAGGACTTCACACGACGGAGGATGCCCAGTCGGTGACTGGCTTTGGAGGCCAGCTTGGAAATGTGGTTTTCCCAGGAAAGATCATGGCAGATAGTGAGACCCAAAAGCTTGAGTGACAGAACTTCTTGGAGAGGATTATTCAGAAAGTAGATGGGAGGGTTGTCCAGTCGGTCTTTTCGGAGAGACATCGTAAGAGTGTGAGATTTGTCAGGATTGAAAGACATGTTCCACTTGTTTGCCCAGTCTGTGATTTTGTCCAGGTCTGCAGAGAGTGAGGAGGCTGCAGACTGCCGATCTGAGGGATGAGGAATGGGGCGGCAGAGAGTGGAGTCATCAGCAAAGAGATAGAGAGGATTTTCAAGAGAGTCAGAGAGATCATTGATGAAGACCAGAAAAAGCACAGGGCCCAGAACACTGCCTTGGGGAACTCCAGCCTGAACAGGAAGAGGAGATGAGAGAAACCCATTCAGGGCCACACGTTGACTACGACTAGAGAGGAAGTCCGCCAGCCATGCGTGGAGATTTCCATGGATACCAAAGGAGGAGAGTTTGGTGAGCAGAGCGGGATGCCAGACCGTATCGAAGGCACGTGATATGTCGAGGGAGACAGCTCTAATTTCCTGTTTGGCATTGAGGACCTCCTTCCATTGTTGAGACAGCAGAAGCAGCATGTCCAGAGTGGAGTGACTTGGTCTGAAACCAAATTGATGATCAGAGATCAAACCATTGGAGAAGAGGCAAGATTTCATATCCGAAGCAATGAGGGATTCCATGACTTTGCTGATAATTGGGAGAAGGCTGATTGGTCTGTAGTTGCTAGGATCTGTTTTTGCACCTTTTTTGTGCAAAGCGGTGATGTTGGCTGATTTCCAAGCAGATGGCAGTTGACCTTGAGCAAAAGAGAGGGTGAAGAGAACAGAGAGAGGGAGTGAAAGAGCGGAAGAACAGGATTTTAGGACCCGTGGGCTGATGCCGTCAGGTCCAGTTGCAGAATCAGAGTCGAGGGTTGACAGAAACTTTTCCACCTTGTCAGGAGGAAAGGACACGGAGTCCAGGAGCAGCTGGGTACGACTGGGTATGGTGGGTACAGAGAGGGATGGGTTTGGGACACAAGATTTAGAGGCAAACACAGAGTTGAGGCATTCAGCTTTTTCACGTGTGGAGTCAGCTGTGTAGCCGTTTGAGGTAAGGGAGGGGATGGAGGGGGAACAAACACCAGAAACAGATTTGACCAGACGCCACCAGGATTTGGAAGAGGGAGACAGATAAGAGAGTTCGGTCTTGAGAACGGAGAGATATTGTTTCCTGGCTCTCCTGAGGGTGGACACACACTTGCTTCGGGCTTTATGAAAGGAAATGAGATTTCCTTCCGTTGGATTTGCTTTCCAGGAGACAAAGGCAAGTTGTTTCTGGGAAACAGCCTCACCACAAGATTCCGTGTACCATGGATGGGAGGAAGGGTATGACAACTGAAGACGAGATGGGATAAATCTGTGCATGAGAGAGAGCAATTTACTTTGGAAGAATTCCCAGGATAAGTTGATGTCAGAGGTGGTAGCGATGGGAGACCAGTCCAGATGATTTATGGCTGCTTGAAGACCGTGCCAGTTGGCCTGAGTGAAATGCCAGAAGTGATTTTAAGTGATTCTTCAGCATTGATGGATTGAGGGGAAAAATACCTATTCTGGGGGGGTCAAACTTGGATCCACTTTTACCCCCGGTAAACCCCCTTAGATCTTGAATTTTTTAAAAAAAATTATTGCATGAACAAACTTTAGTCACAACATAACAAATATCATTTGTGCCAAGTTTGGTCACAATCCCATCAGCAGTTTCAGAGAAGAATTTTGCAAGTATTTACGGACTAATGGACTGACGGACGACGCGCCATCGCATACTCTCCCCGGAACTTTGTCCCAGGTGAGCTAACCAGTAAGAATCATAATATGTACTCGAAAAGTAATGTGGAAAAGTAATCTTAAAATAATAACTTCCTAAAACTATTCCGGTTAGAAGGTGTGATTGAACATATCTCAATCGAGAAGGTACAATCTATTTATTACATAGGCATATCCAAGTCCACCTCCACTCCTGATATGCTCCATGCATGCATATTCCCATATTCCCTGAATGTGGGATGTCCTGATTAATGTTATCGTCTGGACCAAGCCTGCTGGTCAGTTGCCAAGTTTGCTGGACTGGAAAAAGGTTATTGGCACTTTCAAAACAACTGGGCTATTTCAGCCATACAGGTTGTGAGAGAATAGGTAACAAAGCTTGTGAGGATATCCATGAGCCTGCGGACATGTGGAAAATCGAGTTATGGCAATAGGCAAGGTGATTGCATCACACAGCCAGTAAATGCTCACCTGTGCACAGCATTGCCTGACCTTTCCTCCTTTTACTCGTTCCTCTCTTCTCTCCTGGTGGCTCCACATTTCCTCACCATTCTCTCTCTCTCTCTCTCTGTCTGTCTGTCGCTTTCTCGCTCTCTCCCTCTCTCTGTCTGTCTGTCGCTCTCTCGCTCTCTCTCTCTCACCCTCTCTAACCCTATAGTGTGTATATAATATATAAATAGATAACTTGAATTCACTTTGTAACGGGGTTGAATTATACAATAAATAGTATATATAATAGTATATATTTTATAACGCCATACAAGTTTTGTGTCAAATAGCAATGTTATAAAATTATATTTAAAAAAAAAAAAATAGATTAAAAATTTATAACAAAAAATAATGTAAAAAAATAAATAAATAATTTTTTTTGCCAATGAATGTAAAGATGTTTTGACCTATCTAAGAACTATCCAAGAATAGGGGTGTGACTGAGATGAAATCTTATAGTTTGTATCATTGTTGAGTCCTGACAGGATGTACAGATGTACAAGATGTACAGAACTGAGTACAGAAGTGGCATGGCCTACTTAACTTTGAGCTCGCTAGCCTGGATTTGATTCTTGACCAAACTGTAAACCGTCAAATTGAAACTTCGCAGACAGTGCATTACATCGTAAAGTGTGTCGTCCCTCTCTCGGATGGGCGTTAAGCTGGGTGTCCCACCTGCTAGTATTATCCTGTGGACGTTAAAGATCCCACGGTGTCTTTCATGAAGAGTCGATGAGTTTTTCCCGGCACCCTGAACAAATTACAAATTCTTACCCAAATCAGCTCCAATCAAACATCATGCCTGGCCAGCCAGTTTGTGAAAGACCACTCCCCCAATAAGTTGAGAATAATGGGACCATTACTGAAGTGGTAGTTAATATACCAGTGTTGATTAGGAAGTGTGTTTTAAGGAATGTGTTTGATTGAGATTAAACTAGTGTTAAAATCTGTTGAATGACTATGGATAATAACAGTTGTGTTCATCCTTGCTACAATTCACGGATGGTCTGTTTGTGTGTTTGTTTGTTTTTTGCGCTACTCCTCCTACAGTTCTGGGCCGATTACATCCTGACTTGCTATATAGGATCAGCATTAGCCCAATTATCGTATAGGGGTGTTTATATCTTTGTCGGTTGTCTTGGAGGTAAGGGGTAGAAGGGGTAGAAGAGGAGAGGGGACGCAGATTCTCTATGTAAATGTGTATCGTGTAGCGCTGCCTCCAGGTGGGAGAGGGTACTACAAGTCACATCCTTTACAGTACAGTATTCCTTTCCCCATGTTTTCCAATACAGTGATATGTTTTGAATTATAAGCAGTAGGAATGTTATGGCCTCATGCATGTAACTCGGGTTATTTGTTTTATCTTTCGGAGCGATTGTGAGGGAGCTATCAGTTGCCTATACACCACCCAAATAAAAGTGTCAGAAGAACATGTTACATGTTTGGAACAAGATTACCCATATGGTGGGAACGCTGCTAGTTTGAGTAATTCAATTCTTTTCGTCATCCTTCTGGCTTATTGACCAATCCATGTGAGATATAACGCAGTTAATAATTCACTCCTCCACAATCAAGAATCACATTGTGTAGTGGCGCATTTGCTTTTCTAGAATGTAGAGTACAGTGAACCAAACTTTACGCAAAGCTGAACTTTTCAAATATCGATGTATTGTTGCATCTTCAAAATCATCACAAGTGCAGACCTACATGGTCCTTTGTATCACATGCCATATGGTCATGTCTATTTCTAGGAACCTTGCAATGTGTAGTCATACAAACCTCTCACAAAAAATTAAGCAACAAGACTTTTGAAGCTTTATTGTTTTCATGATGAGCTCAAACATGTTTGTATTCTGATTGAAGACCAGCACATGCATCTGTACACTCATTAACCAAACATTATGTCAGTAGAAGCCAATGTTAAGTTGTTTGTGCTCTGCAAGTTTTGGATGCCCTCAGTGCTCTCTCACCTGTGTCTGTGGGTGGACCATCATTATCACCACAGTTATTCAAGCATCGTCGATGCAACAGGAGACAAGGGGCAACTCGTCTAACATAAAAAGGGTAACTAACGTAAAAGGGGTGAAAGAAAAGCAAAAGACACAAAGGATTTGACATTTCAGGTGTCCGAGCAGCAAGCAAGGGAGATGTTGATGTAATAACCGTTTTATTGCCCCGTGCTCGAAACGACAATGATGCCAGTATGCTGACATAGTCAGCATGTGTCATGGATTACACTTTAGTAACCATCAAGGATTTGCGTCAGGGGTGAAGAAGTTGGGGGGGATGAGGAGGGAGAGGTGAAGAGGTGAAGGGGGTTGTTGGTAAAGGGTGAAGGTGGGTGGTTGTGAAGGGGTAGGGTGGGTGGTTGGGAAAAGGGGAATGTAGATGGTTCTGAAGGGGTAGTAGAAACCAAAGGAAAAAAAGAGTTTTTAATACATGTTTAATTATTTTTGGGGATCAACGAGGAAGAAACGATGAGGAAAACTAAAGTGGTGGGAAGCAAAGGTGTGTAAAAAAAAATGTAGATATGTGTATTAGGAAGTGGTGTTTTACTGGAAAGAAAAATGTTCATTCAGACAATTTAGTACTCTTTTTGGTACAAGTTTTTGGTACAATTTGGCATTTGGTACAAGTCTATATATATATAGACAATTTGGTACTCTGTTAACAAACTTGAAAATAAGCTGTTATTCCCTGAATTTCCTGTAGTCATTCCTCTCTGAAAACATGAACACGATTAATGATAAAATGAGTGATGGCATGTAGAAAATGCAAAAAGTACCTTTAAATGGTAATTTTAAAATACTTTTTGTACAAAGCGGTGTATTTCTATCCTCACCAAAGGAGAAGGTATTGCACTTGGGTCCGTTTGTTTGGCTGTTTGTTTGTCCACACATAATGTGCTACCGTAAGCCGCAAGCACCAGCTAGTGGTAGCCAGTAGTACACGTTATATCTTTTCAATCGAGTACATCCATAAAGTATGTACAATTAGAATTGGAGTAAGTCTATAAAATTTATGCAATTAGAATGTGACTGTCTATAAAGTATGTACAATTCGAATGTGAGTGCCTCTATAAGGTATGTACTATTATAATGTGAGTACATCTACAAAGTAAGTACAATTAGAATGTGAGTACATCTATAAAGTATGTACAATTAGAATATGAGTACCTGTATAAGGTATGTATAATTAGAATACGAGTACCTCTACAAGGTATGTACAATTAGAATAAGAGTACCTCCGTAATGTATGGACAATTAGAATATGAGTAACTCTTTAAGGTATGTACAATTGTAATACTAGTACCTCTATAATGTATGTACAATTAGAGTACGAGTAACTCTTTAAGATATGTACAATTGTAATACGAGTACCTCTATAATGTATGTACAATTAGAATACGAGTAACTCTTTAAGGTATGTACAATTGTAATACGAGTACCTCCATAATGTATGTACAATTAGAGTACGAGTAACTCTTTAAGATATGTACAATTGTAATACTAGTACCTCTATAATGTATGTACAATTAGAGTACGAGTAACTCTTTAAGATATGTACAATTGTAATACTAGTACCTCTATAATGTATGTACAATTAGAATACGAGTAACTCTTTAAGGTATGTACAATTGTAATACGAGTACCTCTATAATGTATGTACAATTAGAATACGAGTAACTCTTTAAGGTATGTACAATTAGAGTACGAGTAACTCTTTAAGGTATGTACAATTGTAATACGAGTACCTCCATAATGTATGGACAATTAGAATATGAGTAACTCTTTAAGGTATGTACAATTAGAATACAAATACCTCTATAATGTATGTACAATTAGAATACGAGTAACTCTTTAAGGTATGTACAATTGTAATACGAGTACCTCTATAATGTATGTACAATTAGAATACGAGTAACTCTTTAAGGTATGTACAATTGTAATACGAGTACCTCTATAATGTATGTACAATTAGAATACGAGTAACTCTTTAAGGTATGTACAATTGTAATACGAGTACCTCTATAATGTATGTACAATTAGAATATGAGTAACTCTTTAAGGTATGTACAATTGTAATACGAGTATCTCTATAATGTATGTACAATTAGAATACGAGTAACTCTTTAAGGTATGTACAATTGTAATACGAGTACCTCCATAATGTATGTACAATTAGAATACGAGTAACTCTTTAAGGTATGTACAATTGTAATACGAGTACCTCTATAATGTATGTGCAATTAGAATACGAGTAACTCTTTAAGGTATGTACAATTAGAATACAAGTACCTCTATAATGTATGGACAATTAGAATACGAGTAACTCTTTAAGGTATGTACAATTAGAATACAAGTACCTCTATAATGTATGTACAATTAGAATACGAGTAACTCTTTAAGGTATGTACAATTGTAATACGAGTACCTCTATAATGTATGGACAATTAGAATACGAGTAACTCTTTAAGGTATGTACGATTGTAATACGAGTACCTCTATAATGTATGGACAATTAGAATACGAGTAACTCTTTAAGGTGTTGGAGAATTATTAACAATTACTGGTGTTATGTTAGTAAAACTTCAAGAGACTCGGTTTAGCAAAATCAATGGTTTATTCACTTTAGAGAATTTGTTGTATACTAAGCCGAGATCTTTAATGAGTCGGTTCCAGAGTTTGTTGACGCTTGTTTGGTCGGTCTTGGTTGAAGCTCGTTCAGTAGGTCTTTCTGAAGCTCGTTCAGTTGTTGACAATCTCCAGTTGGTTGATCAGTTTCAACTGGTCTTCAGTTTTCACTCCTCTTCAGTTCACTGTCCCAGTCCACTCTTTTCTCTCTCCTCGCAACTTTCTCCTGGTTTTAAAGCCCCAAACTCCTTTGATGTTGCAGAGCATGCAGGGTGTTCCTTATCCAAAAACCCTTATATGGCTTTCTTGGCCAGCAAATACTTATTTCTGTTCAAGAGGTCAAATACTCTGACCTGTTGGAAGAAGAATTTGCAGCGTGTGCGCAGTGCCCTGAACAGAGGCTATTAATGATCGACAGGTGGCGGTCCGAGAGCGTTACACATTCTTGTCTGAAATTAACTCTCCTGACCACATGTTAATGCTAGTTCTATGCTCTTTTGCTCATTCGTAAAGTAAAACATAATTCCACTTTAAACAAGATTACATTGATATATATTCTAACAATATTGTCAATATGAATATTTAATCCCTGACAATCCCCAGTTTTTCTTTTATGTTTATATTAACCATTAATCTAAACATTACCACATTAAATATTCATACCACTAATCTGGTAATTCAATTTCCTAAGGCATACACCGTCATTCTGGAAGAATTTTGATCACAATACATTTCCTTGTTCATTGACTCTTTCTATGTTGATAATTCAATTCAACTCATTTGCATAAAGATCACAAAACATTTCACCTTTACCAAAACGCAATAATTTCAGTTCATCAAAATAATAAAGCATCTGCAACATTTGGCAAAATATTTGCCTTTAATCAAATATTGACTTTCTTTGTTTGAAAAAGGGGCGGATCACTTGTGTTTGGAATTTCAGCATAAAACATTTTCTCCTGTTGTCTTCATCACACCTTCACTATTTGCATAGGATTTTCTGCTGTTGTGATAGCTGGGCAGAGTCAAAGACTGACCCTGCTCTCCATGCAGCATCCTTGCCACTCTTGCTGTGAGCCATAGTAGATTTGAACAAGGCCTCCATCCAGTTGTAGTTGACTTGCCTCCTCACTAATCGTGAGCATGGAGCAAGTATTGATGTGATGTTGATTTGTCAACAAGATGTGGAGCAGGGATGCCGGATGCATCCGCAATGATGATGTTGGGACCATGGTACTCAGTTGTCCATGGTCCATACCAGGAGCACACAGCAGAATCGTGCACAGCTGTTGTGAAGGAAAAGGCAGTCGTTCGCTTGCAGCTCCATGCTGGCTCCCCGGAAGTTGGTGAAGTAATGACACACGTCACCGTATCCCGTAAACGTTGCAGGTAAAATATCGTCGTCCTGCAATTGCTGATGTGATGACTGTTCGAGGTATTTGAACACAAGTAAGTGATCGCCCTTTTCCATATGTTGCAGTGTGACCCAGACAAATGGTCACATAATTTTCCCTTGGTGAAGGAAAACATCCATCTTCCAAAGGAGCATTTCTTCATCATTCTTTGAGAAAGAGGGTGTATGCCAAGATTAACTTCATTTTCACAAATTTTCCTTTTTCAAACTTCTCCCCAGATGTCGTTATCACTCCATTTGGGATGTGGTCTTGTCTTTCCTTTACTTAGCCACATTTATATCTGCTCTCCGCACAGATTGAATCAGATGGGGTACATTGTAACATGAAATCACTATATTTTATAACAACTTCACACAAATAATATTCAACCCAGACATGTGTTTTACACTACTAAAACTAAGAATAGCATCCACAATTGCTTTCAGGTTCATATAATTCAAAAAATTAAACTCATGCAGGTATTGTAACTCAACTCAAAGAAAATAAATGCATTAATAATGATTATATATGATTTAAATCACAAACAGGAATATCTAATTCCCAACAATTCTTGCAAACAAGCAAACTATGCCTAATATGTTATTAGCATAGTCCTCCCCGCTTTTTGTTTTTCTTTAACAGTGTTACTTGTGGTGATATGAGTTCATCGATCGTGTAAAACAGACATAGTGCACAACAAGTTGTTATGCCCTCATTTATGTCAATGACATTCAACATTATATACCAAACTAACAAACTTCTTAAAATGTGACTAAAGAAAAATCCCTTAATATGTAACATAAATCTGATTATTTGCCTTATTCTGATGCCCCTATTTCCCGGGGTCCATATTCATTTCTATTGTTATCAACTTCCTATGATCTGTGAATTCGTTCCAAGATACCACAACTATAGGTTTTAACAAAGCTCTACCAAACTATTTCCAATGTGAACTCAAAATACTAATAAAACAATCAATTTCAAAAAATTAAACTCAAAGGGTCAGCAAATTCATTCTATAACCAGATCTAATATTCCCATCCAATAGTTTGCCTTGACACATGTCATATTATAACATTTTAATAAACCTTTAGAAATGTTGCCCATCGCAACAACTTCCCTTTTACAAATAGCCATGTGTAAATTACGTATTGAACGACAATTTTCCTCTCAATGTGTTTGGCCTAAATGGCCGCAAAAGTGGCTGCCAACATGCAGTACCATTTTTATCTACCAAGTAAGTGCTCATCGACATAAGACCTCTACCAAATGTTGGTTGTAGAAACAAATCTGGGATTTCTAATTACATGGATGCACACTCTCAGGACATTGCAGGCTGCTGTTATCAATCCATTCCGATAAAATAATTTCTTTACCTACAATCAAATAAGTAACACAAATTGAGGATATTATCCCTATCACATTCATTTATAGATTCATTTGGTTCTAATTCACTCTTTTCCCACTGCTATAAGGAAGAACAGTAGCTCTTATAAGTCTTTGTAATATCTCATTAAATTTACCCAGCATTGAAGAATTTATTTACTATCCATTTCCCTTCTGTTTACCAGTAACTTTGTTTAAACTGCATAACTTAATTTGATAAATCCCATGTGTACAGCTACCACTTATTGAAACCCCTACTTTTGTAGAAAATATCCAAATACGTGGTTGTATACTCCCTTAAAAGTTGTTCCTCCATTTTTCTATGCAACTTAGTGAAGACTACTGACACCAGTATGCCAATATAGGTGTGGCAGATTAACAAAATATGTTGCAGGTACACGTAACATCGTGTTCTGAGTGTAAAAACCCATAAAAACCCAAAAAAACATCTGAGTGTAAAAACATAACAGCGCGTTCACGTCTGCCCCTTGGTTTTAAGATTCACAATGCATTTCGTTGTAAAACTCACAATAGTTCAATTCAACAAAATTGTCTTTACTATCTGCCCATATCTGCCCATATCGTCTATGCTTAAGACACATCCATACATACAGCACAATTTATATGCTGATAAAGGTCAAGTTTATATATGTAAAAATCTGTGAGCAGAGTACTCTGGGAAGTCAGTGTAAGACCTTTTCCAAATTTGACTAATTTTGTACTCTCTCATTTTTTTTTAATGAAACTCATATCCATAAATAGCTGTTATTCTCATATGAATTCTATCAAAAATGGAATCCCAAGATTACTCACAATTTTACTATTAATTAATGGCTGCTCATAACCTAGCACATCAAATCCGTATATTCCATCGCCCTTGACAAAAGAGATAATGTTCATAATCAAATTATATTCCTATTTTATTTTACGAATTTTCTGGATATTCTTGTAAGGTTGACACACAAAACAAAAACATTGACACACAAACATACACAAACATTATGTATATTTGTTTGCATTTGAACCATCATTAACAGATCAAGATGGGTGTCAATTTTCATTTCAATTTCGTAAAATTTATCCTTTAATGTTAGAAACGCTAATACACAAATAGACAAAAAGTTTATTTTTAGAAAACCCCTAATGTCACCTTGAAATTACCCTTTTTGGTCCTACAATAATTTATCCAAATTGTACAAATTTACAAATTTTACAAATTTTACAACACCTCTTCCTTACAGAACTGCAACTTATCTCTCGAGGCCTTGTGGCCTTTGTCTGCCAACGCTGTCAGTAGCACAACAGTGTCCTGCTCACATGCTTCCTTTGAAGTCGAGCATATGAGAAGGTCATCAACATATTGTACCATCACTGAACCCCCAGGAAATTCAACATCACTGAGGTCTTCATGTAGAGCACGTGAAAACAAAGTTGGGCTCTCCGTGTACCCTTGTGGTAACACAGTCCAGGTAAACTGTAAATTTTCGTACGTGAATGCGAAAAGATAACGCGAATCCACATGAATGGGTACACTGAAGAACGCTGAACATAAGTCCACCACAGAATAAAACTTCGTGTTGCATGGAATACTTGACAGTACAGTGATCGGGTTAGGGACCACTGGATAGGCTGGGATGACACAATCATTAATTGCTCGAAGATCTTGAACAAATCTCCAAGTAGTCTTGCCTGGCTTCTTCACAGGTAAAATAGGAGTGTTGCACATGCTCACAGTGCGAACTATAACTCCCTGTTCCACCAATGATCGAATCACTGGTGCAATACCAGCTTTTGCCTCTGGTCTCAATGGATATTGGCGCTTTCTAGGCAATGGCTTAGAATCATCTACTGTGATCCTTACAGGTGCAATACTCTTGATTCGTCCCACATCATTTGGATGCGTTGTCCACAAGCATATTGGTATTTGATCGAGTGGGTCCTGGTCACCGTCAGCGTCAGAGCTGAGTAGGTATACCCCAATATCGTCAGTATCATTCGATTCAACAATCATGTTGAAGGTTGTAGAAAGCACCTGCTGTCCGAGCTGCCAACAAAATCCATCTCCATCTAAGTCATAGAGTGGGGCGCTTTGAATTTCTCCCATGTATCCCCTGTTGTTACACTCTTTCAGAGTTGCAATCATTATTCCAACATCTTTTGCTTCGTACCCTTGTGCCACCGCTAAGGTGACGTGTGGGGTTGTTGTTTCGGGTTGATTCCACAGGAGTTGTTGGTCTGGCGTCAAAGACACTGACATCCCAACTCCCTGTCGTCCCACCCACAATGACGTCAGATGTATATCATACTTGGTGTGCAGGTATTTAAAACCCCGCTCTGCATAGGACCCCTCTTCTCCTGTAGCATCATAACATGTTGTACAGTGAAGATCAGTCTGCCGTGTCAGAAAGTCCATCAAAAAATTATCTAACCATTCCTGTACTTCGGGCATTTCATCCTTCAGTGTCATAAAACTAACACACAAAAGTTCCGCCATGATTGTATCATCGATATCCCATCGATGTGTTGTTGGTCTTGTCAGGCCATCTAGTACCTTAGAAATAAAGTCGTGGGAGTGTTCTGGCATTTCTAGATACACTCCGTTTTCATTACAGATGACAGTGCAATTCAATTTACACAATAAATCTCTTCCCATCAAATTTACTGGAACGCCAAATGCCACAAGAAAGGCATGTTGTGCAGTCAATGGACCAAATTGGACACGCAATTCTTCCGTGACTGGCGTGTGTATGGGAACTCCTGACACTCCGACCACCTTTGTATAGTATTTTGACAATGGTATATCGGGAAAATCTGCTTGTCGTAACGTGGAACGCGTAGCTCCCGTATCGACGAGAAAGGGTGCCTTGCGTCCACCTACTGTCAAATTAACACTTGGTTCCTGTGCAGCCGACCCTGAGATTAAAGGAAGCGCTGCCACTTGGTCATTTTGGTCTAGTCAACAGGGTGTGGCAGACCATTTAGTCTGCTGAGGTCCTCCCTGAATTGGGGCATTCCTCAATAGAACCCTATTTGTTGATGGAGGCGGTGGTAACTGGTAGTATCCCTGTTCTTGGTTGTTCTTCCGAAATTGTCTTTGATATGGGCATCGCCTTATCCAATGTCCCATTTTGCCTGTGTGTGAGCACCTCTTTATACTCACTCAATATATCAAATAACTACAAGGACTACACATCGGACTACACCTGTGTCCACTATCAAATGTGTGTACTGCAAAAATCGCAGAAGTTTGTTCCACTTTATACAAAGTAGCGTTGAATGCGTTGTTGTCTAGCTTATTCCGATAAGCTCTACTCTGTGGTCTTCCAGGAAGTATCTCTCCACCTGTCCACTTGATGACTGCAGGTGATTTCCAGAGAGTCCCCCTGCCCTGTGGCTTTTCCCACACCCCAATCTCACTGATCAGTGTTGCAGATGAGTCTGGATCAGTAAGTCCTGTTAAGGGGGGGGTCAAACAAAATAACCACATAATATAACAAATAACCACTAGACTCACCACCTCGCTCATCGTCCAAGGTTGTCTGCACATCGATGTTTCGCAAATGTCCCAAAGCTTCTTTCTTGAGACCGCACTTTTTATTCATCCATCAATTGACTTGATTAAATTAAATTTAAATTAAAATCAGATCAGATTAAATTAATCAGATCAAAATCAATCAGATCAATCGGATCAGAATCAGAATCAATTCAAATATGCAATCTCAATCAATACACCAACATTAATCAATAAAATCCTAATAATAATACATAATAAAATATCATAAATGATAATATCAAAATTCAAATATCAAATCATCATTGAATTTATCATTGAAAATATCAAAATATCAAAATTCACATTTATCAGTCTGATAACTCTATATCTATGCCTGTTTGCAATGTAGGCAAAACAGTTCCGTCCGCTGGCGGAGGTATTTGATCATGTCGGTCGTCACCTCGTACCCATACCTGCCGCCAATTGACAAATAACCGTTCTGCCTCTGGATCATATCTGACATATTTGTTCAATCCTGTGTGGTCATTATATCACAAATTAAAGCTGAACAACCACTGAAGGCAACTCAACCCTTCATTTGTGAGACAATCAGCGAAAATTGATCCAACAGATATGAGCCAGTCCATTGGGCAATGTCGCACATGTCACGTGCCACATGTCACACGTGTCACATGTCACACATCATGTGATGTGTCACCCACCATGTCGCACTTTGAAAGAGACTCAAAGTTCTTGACAATTAAAATGGTGTAATATTCCTGAAATGTGTACCAATGAATGGCAATCAATTTATAATATTTATCAAGGGAATCCAATCATACCGAAATTTCGACACTCCAATAAACTTTGTAACTTGTAATACATCATTAATCCTGCAGGGCTATAAAGCTATCCTTAAAGTCCATGCAATCGATTTACATCAAAACCCAATGATGACATGCCTGATAATCATAGCAATTTTCATGATTGTAAAATCATGACCATTGTAAATCATTGTAATTATAAATTGTAAATATAAATTTACCATAATTGTACAAAATTTGAGAATGAACATCAATAATAATCAGCATATGACAATCATGATGACAATGATGAATCTCATCAACAATGAGAGAAAACAATGAGAATGAGAAACAATGAGAGAAATGAGAAAACAATGAGAACTATGAAAGGTGAAAACAGGTAAAAGAAGAAGCAAAAGAGGAGGAAAGGAGAAGGAAAGGGGGGAGGAAAAGGGTGGGGAAGGGAGGAGGAGAAGTGGCAGAATGCCAAGGGAGGAATGAGGAATTAATACTATGCGAAATACGACACTCATTGTATTTTAACCTAAAGATAGCTGTGTATCATTGGCCGCACTCATGGCTCCCTTACAAGGCTGTGAGATTATATGGTAAATACTGTCTCCCTCTCGAACTTCTGTGCGAGCCATTACACTCATCTGTGTATTATTTAACCATTTAAACTGTGTCGTACCATTTCACAAATTATTGTAGCAGTATTGGGGCCATGGTTGGAGGAGGGGGGGGGGGGAGAGGGGTGCAAAAACACATGCATACCCACACATACATACCCACACCCATACACACAAAAACACAGCAAGCCACATAATGAGGTGATATGCTAAAATCAACATGGGATCCAATGGGATATGGGATCAACAATCCTATAGAATGAAGTTAGGGTTAAGATTGGGTTGGGGTCAACAAATTCATGTACATGTAAATTCATTCATGTATAAACAGATCACAATATATTTCATCATTGGTTTCCCTCCATTTAATTGCCTTGGCAAATGTCATAGGATCTTATATCAATAAATTCCCTTTTTAAAATCTTAAAAGACAGATGAAATATAAAGTGATCAAAGGTACATTGGATGGTTCTATTTTGTAGAGATTACGGATCACAGTAGCATGGGATTGGCTCACATTAAATTTCATCTTGATTGAAGGATTTTTAGCTGTGGTCCAAGATGGCCGCCGCCATAAAAAATCCTAAAAATATATATATATTTTTTCTAATCAGGATGTAAATATACAGATAAAAGTAAGTTTGGAGAGAAAACAGGAAGGGGGAAGGGATACAGAAGGGAAGAAAAAATGGGGGGTTTGGATAGGGGGGGGGGACGGAAGGAGCGAGGGGGAAAGGGCGAGGGAAGGTTGGGGGGTGTAGGGCAAGAAAAGTGAAAAAGGTTACATTTAAAAAATCGCTTCTCATCCTATATGTAGAAGTTTGGGCTAGGGCCAACAACACCAAACGGTTGCCATGGGCAACCTGCCTGCACGCATTCCACTGGCAGGATACAATTACCGGCATCAGTGTGTGCCAATCTTACTTGGAGATGACACGGAAAACTTTTTTTTTTTTTTTAAATTACATTGCATTGCAAACATTACATTACATTACATTACAGTAGAAATTAAAAATTACATTACTGTCCTACATGGGAAAAATGAATTGATGGTGCACTTCATCAAGTCATCCCTGTCAGAACATCATAATGCATAAGATTACAATTTCTTGTGTTCGTAAGAGCACATTTGGCCAATCACACACATAAATGTGCATAAAATGCAGACGTGCGTCCAAACCGCTTCGAATTAACTCTTATGAAGGTACAAAAACCCATATTTGTGCCACAATGGAATTTTTTTTTTTATGACTTAAAATCGAGCCAGTCGATTTTACCATTATTTGGCTTACTGTACAGACGCTGTATAAAATCGCTTTTTACAAAACCCGCTAATATGATTATAAATCAAATAGTGTCCATTCTGCAATCTGCTCGTGTGTGTGGTCACAACCAAGCAGGATCTCAACCATTATTTTAACGGGAAAATCGACACACTTATAAGTCGTTTGATCACGAAAACGAGCAGAGATTTGAATGCAGACCATTGCTGGAAATCATTTTAAAGATATTTACAAAATTGACGTTCTATTTCATGAATTCATGACATTCATGAAATGAGCAAGAAATATACAAAATCCATATTTCAGTTGTACATGACAAGACGAATGCAGCACCTGTTGGCTAACGCCCGGGGTTCGTTAGTGGCTCTTTGCAATCGTCTCATTAAACTCGTAAAATGTACCGAAAAAAAATTCAAATTACAGAAAAAACAAAAAAATAATTGATTATTAATTTTTAAAAAATTTTTTTATCGTCATGACTTCTGAAATTTTAAAACAAATCCTTCATGAAAGCACAGCACCTTTTCTAAAGACACCAAGCTTTAGTGGATATTTGTGACAGTTCATGGCACCATCCCTCAAAAATGCGTATACATAAATTTTGGAAGAAAAAAATTGGCATGATTTCTGAAACCTGTTAAAGGCCTCGTGTTTTTTCCTTCCACACATCAACAAACGTACACAAAACTCAAACACTGAACTATTTTCATAGATTAACATCAGACTACACAGATAACAAACAAAAGCTTACCTGGGCAGTTGAGTCCCTACGGGCCACCACTTGTTGGAGAATTATTAACAATTACTGGTGTTATGTTAGTAAAACTTCAAGAGACTCGGTTTAGCAAAATCAATGGTTTATTCACTTTAGAGAATTTGTTGTATACTAAGCCGAGATCTTTAATGAGTCGGTTCCAGAGTTTGTTGACGCTTGTTTGGTCGGTCTTGGTTGAAGCTCGTTCAGTAGGTCTTTCTGAAGCTCGTTCAGTTGTTGACAATCTCCAGTTGGTTGATCAGTTTCAACTGGTCTTCAGTTTTCACTCCTCTTCAGTTCACTGTCCCAGTCCACTCTTTTCTCTCTCCTCGCAACTTTCTCCTGGTTTTAAAGCCCCAAACTCCTTTGATGTTGCAGAGCATGCAGGGTGTTCCTTATCCAAAAACCCTTATATGGCTTTCTTGGCCAGCAAATACTTATTTCTGTTCAAGAGGTCAAATACTCTGACCTGTTGGAAGAAGAATTTGCAGCGTGTGCACAGTGCCCTGAACAGAGGCTATTAATGATCGACAGGTGGCGGTCCGAGAGCGTTACACATTCTTGTCTGAAATTAACTCTCCTGACCACATGTTAATGCTAGTTCTATGCTCTTTTGCTCATTCGTAAAGTAAAACATAATTCCACTTTAAACAAGATTACATTGATATATATTCTAACAATATTGTCAATATGAATATTTAATCCCTGACAAAGGTATGAACAATTGTAATACGAGTACCTCTATAATGTATGTACAATTAGAATACGAGTAACTCTTTAAGGTATGTACAATTAGAATACGAGTAACTCTTTAAGGAATGTACAATTGTAATACGAGTACCTCGATAATGTATGTACAATTGTAATACGAGTACCTCTATAATGTATGTACAATTAGAATACGAGTAACTCTATAATGTATGTACAATTAGAATACAAGTACCTCGATAAGGTATGTACAATTAGAATAGAAGTAACTCTTTAAGGTATGTACAATTAGAATACAAGTACCTCTATAAGGTATGTACAATTGTAATACGAGTACCTCTATAATGTATGTACAATTGTAATACCAGTACCTCTATAAGGTATGTACAATTAGAATACAAGTAACTCTTTAAGCTATGTACAATTAGAATACAAGTACCTCTATAAGGAATGTACAATTGTAATACGAGTACCTCTATAATGTATGTACAATTAGAATACAAGTACCTCTATAAGGTATGTACAATTACAATGTGAGTACCTCTATAAGGTTCAGTCGTGGCCAAAAATATTGGCACCCTTGCACTTTTTTCAAATAACTCACAATTTTCCCGAAAAATAAGTTGAAATTGACAAAAGTATTCGGTCTCCACAATTCTTTATTTCACTGTTAATATTGCAGAATCTTTGTTTTTGATTGAGAACTTAATATATCCTTTTACATCAGAAAATAAAAAGAAATGGTATTGACAAAATTATTGACACCCAAGACTTAATATTTGGTAGCACAGACTTTGGATAAAATAACTGCAGTCAAGCACTTCCTGTAGCCATGAATGAGCTTCCTACACCTCTCTACTGGTAGATTGGCCCACTCTTCTTGTGAAAACTGTTCCAGTTCTCCCTGATTTGAAGGGTGCCTTCTCCCAACTGCTGTTTTCAGATCTCCCCACAGATGTTCAATGGGATTTAGATTTGGACTCATTGCTGGCCACTTCAGAACAGTCCAGTGTTTTGCCTTGAACCATTCCGGGGTGATTTTTGAAGTGTATTTGGGGTCATTTACCTGTTCCAAGACCCACGACCTTCGACGGAGACCCAGCTTTCTGACACTGGGTTGAACATTGCGCTCCAAAATGCATTGGTAATCTCCTGATTTCATGATGCCATGCACACATTCAAGATACCCAGTGCCAGAGGCAGCACAGCAACTCAAAAACATCACTGAACCTTCTCCATGTTTGACTGTAGAGAAGGTGTTCCCTTCTTTGAAGGCTTCATTTTGTTTTCTGTAAACATAAAGATGATGTGCTTTCCGAAAAAGCTCTAATTTGGTCTCATTTGTCCACAGGACATTCTCCCAGAAGGATTTTGGCTTGTTCAGGTGTGTTTTGGCAAACTCCAGTCGGGCTTTCTCAGCAGTGGGGTCCTCCTGTGTCTCCTATCATAGAACCCCCTTTCATTGAGTTGGCCATGGATGGGGCGAGTTGAAACTCTCATACCTTGTGTCTGAAGGTCAGCTTGAATCTGTTTGGCAGTTGATCAAGATGCTTTCTCCACCATTCGAACAATCCTTCGCTGCAATCTTCGATCAATCAAGTTTTCTCTTGCGGCCACGTCCAGGGAGGTTGGCTACAGTGCCATTGGCCTTAAACCTCCTGATAACATTGCGTACGGTGGACACAGGTATGTCTCTGGAGGTCTCTGGAGATGGAATTGTAGCCTTGAGATTGTCTATGCTTGGCTACAATCTTGTGTCTGATCTCCTCAGACAATTCTCTGGTTTTCTTTCTTTTCTCTGTGCTCATTACGGTACACACAGTGACACAAAACAGCAGAATGACTCCTTTTCTCTATTCAAACTGGTTGAATGAGTGAGTTTTATAATGCAGGCACCTGTACAGGTGAGTTCAATTCCAAAGTAAAGGAGGCCAATCACCTGCTTGAAATCTAGTTATTTCTAACAACTTCTAAAAGGTGCCAATGATATTGTCCGGGCCATTTTAGTATTTCTGTGTGGAATAAGCTAAGATTTAGTACTTTTTTCAGGTTTTTTTTGTTTGTTTTGTTCCACTGCAAACCAAAGAAATATGTATGTGGACACCAAAAGATGTTTTAACCTCAACAATTTTCTGGAAGAAATGGTGCATTATTTGAAAAAGGTGCAAGGGTGTCAATATTTTTGGCCACAGCTGTAAATAAACAAACAAACATATTTTCTTCTTTAGATATTAAAACATACAAGGTCCCCTATGCAGCGTGTAAGTGATTTATTTTACACTATAGGAACCTTGCACTTTGCTTTAAAATGCTTTGATGAACTTTTCTTCAGCCCTATATTCACCGCTTAGGTGGTTGGTCTGGGAGCATTTAAGTTATATTACTTCCATAAGAAATGTTCCAAACTACTGTTCAATGTGTGCAGGACTTGCAGCTGATGCCGATGTGGCTGTGATGCTCAATGGCTCCGATTTATGCAAAATCAAATCCAGGTCGTGGAAAAAGCAGCGGAGGTTCCAACTGCAGGCTGACTGTTTCACTGTGCAGTATGAGTCTCGCAAGGCATCCAAGAACAAGTCCACATGTGAGTCTTTGCACTCCTATTGAAAACTCCACAGCACTTGTACAACATCTGCGCTGTGTGGTTGGTGGTTCCATGAGGGTGAGCAATTCTTTCCATTGAAAATGTAGATCCATCTGTAGGATTTGGAGATTGTGGAAGCTGGAGCATTTTCAGCAATTGGGTTAATCACATAAGCTGCTTGTGTGCTTCATCGAGTGCTGAAAATACTTGTGATTAACGAGTAAAGGACTCGTATCCACACAGCTCTAAAGTACAAAATAGAAATGGCTTTTCGGTGGGTAAGATCTTTATCATTTTGTACCATGGTTGTCATGGTAAATCGCAATGTTGAACTGCAAGCACACGTTTAATGGCGGCCTGGCTTGTCCTGATAACTCTGTGAGCAAAAACCGCACATCAACGCCAAAGGTTTCCCCTGTACACCTGGCTTGGAGCACTTGCTGATATTTGCGCTCGTATTGTTTATTTGTTTTAAATCTGACACCGATCAAACCCTGAGATGAGCAAACAGCCAAAATATTTAAGCAATATAAACAGAAATATTTCATAGTTTCTGAGATGCATCTTGCAAACCTTGGTTGTTTTTGTTTTCTGGTCATGACGTTTAACGACGTGAAAGGTTTTAGATATATATGAAAATACAGTATACAGTACACTCAGACAGGATGTGATAGAGGTAATCAATGCATGTGTGAGTTTCTAATCTGGGTTAGATTTTTCAACTGATTACAAACTGTCAGATTGATGTTTCACAGGCAGGTTGAGGTTGCATCACAAAGTGCACCATCCCTCAGATGGATGTCAATGTGGCTGTCCCGTCTCCCAACTTGGTCGGTAGACGCTAAAGGTTCCACAGTCTATTTTCTGAAGAGAAGCCAAGGTTACGCAAGTTGTTGCGAGTATCCTGGCCAAATTCCAAATGTCTGATCTGTCAAGGGAATGGGCACCACCAGGCCAACTTGCCCATGGAACTGTCATCATGGCACTCCAACAACCTGCCAGGTCATGGGATGGATGTCAATTATGATGGATACATCCAGGATGTTGAACATTCCAAAAAATTTCAGAATGGTACCCACACTAGTTTAAGAAATGCTAGCTTTTAATTTGGTTTTATATATATATATACAGTATACTGTATATGTATGTGTGTATATGTGTATATATATATATATATATATATATATTGTTACGGACCGCGGATAAGATGTTGGTTTTTGCCGAGCGGAGGCCCCGCGGCCCTAACAGTTACCCCGACTAACCCGATTCCTGCACGTTGGCCGGATCGCGCCACAGATATTCAATAGGGAAAAGACTAAGGCGACACAGATGTGAAGAAGAAGACAAAAAGGTTGGAAATACGAATCTAATTTATTTACTATTTACAGGCTCAAAAAAACCAAGGAGAAGGAAAGATAAGAAAATAATATACAGACGATATTAGAGACACAGTGCAAATTCCTTATACAAGCTTAATTAAATACCCAGGACAGAACAAACAAAACAAACTCACGTACACAAGAGGATGGAAAGGCAGGAGGTGGATGGCTGGAGGGAGAGGAAGGTCCAAAGGTACTGCAGCACGATCGGCGCATGTAACAGCTGCCGTTCCTTCGCGGCCCTGCTCAAAACTGCCGTCCAGGCCCCAAGCGGCTATTGTTGCTGCTGTGGCCGCCGCTGCTGCTGCTGTTGTCTGCTGCTGCTGCGGTGGACGTCGCGCGCTTTTCCAGGACTACAACAGGCTTCTTGCTGTTAACTACTGCTCAGTCCAACCTTGGCGAGCAAGGCGACGAATAGCAGGCTTTGTGCTTTCCGGGATGTCCTCTCTTTGGATGTTCTTTCTGGATCTCCTCTTTCTTGGTCCAACCACTCTTTCTCTCTCTTGGTCCAATCACTCCTCACCACCGACAACTCCCTTGCTTCTTGCGCGCGCGCCTTTATAACGCCTCCGGCGATCAAGCCGCCGGCCTTCAGGACACGCCCATCGGTGTGCTCACCTCGGCCCTGGTTGGTGGCGCGACCCTCTGGCTCCACCCTTGATGACGACGGGCGGGCACGCCTTTCTTCCCCGACCCGAGCACATGTTCAATGGTGGTTTTGGAGGGGATGTAATTGGCAATCGAGGCTTGGCAATGACGAAAGGGGATGTGAAAGGAAATGGAGATTTTGGGGATGGGAATGAAAGGGGATCTATTCTTATTTAATGCAGTGCAATGGAGTGTCATCTTAATGGAAGACAAGGCCATACCCTAATACACATAATAAAGATATAACTATCAACCAGGGGGAAATCTATGATTGGCTAACGTGTATGCTTTATGGACTAATTATGGGACGCCCTTTGACCTTTACACTACGGAGGTATTTACAAGGAATCATTACATTTTACAGAGGGTGATATTTACAACAATTTACTATACAATACAACACAATAAAAAAATACAATTCTCATATCCGCAACACTGCACCCTCCTCCTCTTAGGCACGACCGGGCCTATAACTTTAACTTAGTGTGACACGTAGGTGTAGTTCCCTCTACTTTTAACCTGACCCTGAGTGCGACAGTTTTAAAACATAAATAAATATGTCCCGCTGCTCCATTGCACCCTACCTAACAGACTCACGCCCACAGCTAACCGAATTGCGGAATGGTCTTCAAACTATACATTGACGGTGGGGAGCATTATTTACAATGACGTTACTTTTATTTACAAAGCTAACCCAGGACCTGTGATTGTTCTTTCTGGGGGGAGACAGTCTGCTCTGCATCAATGCACCATGAAAGCACCCAAAACGCACCAACACACCCTCAAGCACCAATCGGTGCACAGTCACCATTGTTCAATAATAAAAATAAACCAACAACCCCTAACCCTGCTGGTGGTCTCTTGCTCTTCGGCTCCCTCTACTGGCTATTACTATCTTGTTGTTGTCATCTTCTTTGCTGGCGGCCTATTTGCAATAAAAAATGCACCCAACGTGTCCATTTTATTTATTTATGGCCCACAGGGCCGACTAGTGTGGTTCACCTGTGGGGCATCGGTGCCCTGTGGCCAAGGTACGCCAGCAAGATCTCGGGCCTTCATGGCCGGTTCCAGCAGAGGGGCCATGCCCCAACCCATGGGGTCCATCAGTGGTGCTCAGCCACAGACATGTGGTCCATAAGGTGGTGCATCGATGCAGACAGCTGTGCTTGCGAGAGGTTCGGGCGCACAATGGCCGACTCACGCATGCTCCCCTCGGCGCCCAGTGGCGCACAGGTCCTCATGTGGGAGACAAAGGGGGGGAAAGACAGATGAGCGAGGGGTAAGGTCACAAGGGTACACATCAATAAGGCAATGCAAGGTGAAGTGCGTACGGAGAGCGAAGTGAGAAAGCTCGTCCCTACCATACGTCACCCCCCCCCCCCCCCGTCACCTACACTACCCTTGCCCTTACCCCATATTTACAAAAATCTACACATTTACAAATTCGTCGCTAATGTCATGTCTCCCCATATCTCTCCGATACCAAATTCGTTCCCACAATACCTCTACTTCAAAATTTGCCATCACCAATTCATCATCAATCCTCATAAGGAGGGAGAGATGGAACAACAAAGCACAATGTCACACCCACGTCATGATGCGTCTCACATTCCAAACATTTGCATCAATAAAAATAATAGAAACAACCTGGCATGGTGTGGAGTTACGTCACCTCAGGTGAGTGGATGTAGATGGTGCAAGGAGACTTCAATCCTCACTATCCTCTAAATGACTTTAACACACTTTACACTACCCGGGGTCTTTCCCTGCCAATCCATTGGCCATTTACACTATGGGTTCTAAAAACCAATTCCCATTGACCAAACTGTGGTGCTTCTCAATTTGGGGTCTCACTCCCCCGATGCAACTCCCTGTGCCCTTGCACAATTTCCGGGCTGGGTCATGTAGCTCTCCCAGCAGGTCTACCCACCTGCACACCTCCACCACTGCAGTTGCCACCCGAGCTTACCTAGCTCCTCACCCTAACCTAACTAACTGGGGAAGGTCCCTCCTGGCTCTGTCACCCCTTGGTGCCCTCTGGCACTGTGCTACCCGGGTCCGTCCTCCGGATCCTCGGGCCCCATCCACAACAACTCTACCGGCTCCCAGAGCCCACCTGCGGCCTCACCTGGCCGACATCCTCACAGTGGTGGAGTGCCCAAACCAACTACACACACTAACAGGCTACACGCCCAGCCATTTCCACAACACTAATGCACCCATCCAAATACCATTCTTTCACCCGCACCACAGATGCCAATATCCAACCACAATTTACCTATACCCTCTACCTAACATGACTTTAACACACTTTACACTACCTGGGGTCTTTCCCTGCCAATCCATTGGCCATTTACACTATGGGTTCTAAAAACCAATTCCCATTGACCAAACTGTGGTGCTTCTCAATTTGGGGTCTCACTCCCCCAATGCAACTCCCTGTGCCCTTGCAATAATCTCTCCTTAGTTCACTGACTTCATCGTCACATACGTTACCTCTCTGCCAAATTTCGCCTGAATCCATCCACAACTTTTTGACATATTTTGTTCACAAATGGACAGACAGACAGACAGACAGACAAATGGACAGACAGACAGGGGTGAAAACATAACCTCCGTCCACCTTTGGTGGCGGAGGAAATAAAATAGACACACACCATTTAAAGAAGGTGCTGGCAATGGTGACCTTTCTGTACCCCTGACAAGGCAGAAGATACGGAGCGAAATCATAAATAGGACAAATGGTAATGAAAATGAAGTAGACAAACAAGATGTCAAATAAGAAGAAAAATAACACAAACATCATACAATGGATAGAGGCCCTCTATGTCAGACATGAGATCAGGACTGTCTCTCTAGGCATACTTTGAGCTTTTCATACAGTCTGGCACCCTGTCCTGCTCTTAAAATTATCTGCCTCTGGCATGCAAAGCCAACTCCACTCTTAGTTCACTGACTTCATCCACTCTCATAGCCAACGTGTGGCTCTCAACGGAATCTTTTCATCTCCTCTCCCTGTCAAGGCTGGTGTGCCCCAAGGCGGTGTTCTGGGCCCCATCCAATTACTAATATTCATCAACGATCTGTCAGACAACAGAGAAAAACTATGTGTTGACTTATCTATGTGTTGATGATTCGACCCTCCATCATGACATCCCTCATCGTTCAGAGGAAGTAGCAGCCTCTTCCCTCTCTTCAGACCTTGACAAAAATCACAAGCTGGTCAAACACTTGGAATATGTCTGTCAATCCTGACAAATCTCACACTCTCACTATCTCTCTCTGAAAGGTCCACGTGGCAAAACTTCCCATCAAATTTCTTAACAATCCTCAAGAGCAAGTTCAGTCACTGAAACTTCTGGGTATCGCTATCAGCCATGATCTTTCTTGGGCAAACCACAGTTCAAAGTTAGCCTCTAAATTCAGCTTCCTACTGGGCATTCTCCATCATTCTCCATCCTTCCTTGACACACCTGAACTAACCACCTATAAGGCCTTCATCCGCAGCTTGATGTCAGTACTGCTCTCCCGTCATTACTGATGCCCATGCCTCATACGTTGTTCAGCTTGATGCTGCGAAAACCAAGACCATCAAGATTAATAATCTCCCTCGATGAAGCTGAGTCTATGGGTCTTTCCCATTTCAGACGAGTCAGTGGCCTCTGTCTTCTATCACCTCCTTTCTGGTCTCGCACCCTTTGCTCTCTCTGCATAATTTGTCTCCCCCCCGCCCCCTCCTCCAATCTCCCACTGTAAAATCCTGAATCACTGCTCACCTCCACTCATTCCTTCCTCTTCTTTTTCCGACCTGTAGAACCAATTTGAACATTCTCTTCAATCTTATTCTTCCCTCCAGATCTCACCACCATTTCAATGGACAGCTCCCCACCATTTCAATATGCAAAGTCCCCATCCAAAACCATATTATTTTATATCCCCACACACACAGACACAGCCACACACACACACACACAGATGCACACGCACACAGACACGGATACAGACACAGACACAGACGCACACAGACACAGACACAGACGCACACAGACACAGACACAGACGCACACAGACACAGACGCACACAGACACAGATGCACACAGACACAGATGCACATGCACACAGACAGACACATACGCACACAGACACAGATGCACACGCACACAGATGCACACAGACACAGATGCACACAGACACAGACGCACACAGACACAGACGCACACGCACACAGATGCACACGCACACAGAAGCACACAGACACAGATGCACACAGACACATATGCACACAGACACATACGCACACAGACACAGATGCACACGCACACAGATGCACACAGACACAGATGCACACAGACACATACGCACACAGACACATACGCACACAGACACAGATGCACACAGACACAGACGCACATGCACACAGACAGACACATACACACACACACACACACAGATGCACACGCACACAGACACGGATACAGACACAGACACAGATGCACACAGACACAGATGCACACAGACACAGACGCACACAGACACAGACGCACACAGACACAGACGCACACAGACACAGACGCACACAGACACAGACGCACACAGACACAGACGCACACAGACACAGACGCTCACAGACACAGATGCACACAGACACAGACGCACATGCACACAGACAGACACATACGCACACAGACACAGACACATACGCATGCAGACACAGACACAGACGCACACAGACACAGACACAGACGCACACAGACACAGATTAACATTTTAAGGATCGACTAATGAAATGAAATACTACTAACCCTTGAAAACCAATTTTCAACCAAAATGCTTAATTTTACTGTGATTGGTCACATTTCTGTTACAAGACTGAAAGCACAATAAAAAAACATAGGGGCAATACCCCTGGCGCTCACCTGGTAGAATAAACAGTATACTGCACTGACTAAAGGTATTTTAAATCAATTTCAATAGTTGCTAGAAGACAGGGCAGCATGTAGAATCATACTAACATAATCATAAGACATTAAACAAACAAACAAAAAAATACATATTTTGGGGTGCAACCCTCCCACCCCATGTAACTCCTCAGACCACAATTTTTCCAATGCCTTGAACAAACATTGATACATCACGGATGATGAAGGTTGTGGTCAAGTTTCATCGAAATGGTGTGTGTAGTTTCAGAGAAGAAAGCAAATATATATTTTGGGGGGGTCAAACCTGGACCCACTTTGACCCCCATAGACCCCCTCAGACATCGATTTTCTTAGTGCCGTGAACAATCTTCGGTACATCATGGGTGATGAAGGTTGCGGTAAAGTTTCATCGAAATAGTGTGTAGTTTCAGAGGAAAAAGCAAATTCCTATTTTGGGGGGTCAAACCTAGACCCACTTTGACCCCCAATAAAACCCCTTACACCCCGATTTTTTTTTTAATGCCGTGAACAAAGTTTAGTCTCAACATAACAAATATCATTTGTGCCAAATTTGGTTGCAATCCCATCAGCGGTTTTGGAGAAGAAGTTTCAAGTGTTTGACTGACTGACGGACTGATGGACGGACGACGTGCCATCGCATAAGCTCCCCTGAACTTCGTTCCATGTGAAATAAAAATGAGTCTCCTGATAACTGTGACTTCAGCACTTGGCAATATTACTTCAGTCTTTTTAACCAGTTTCTATATAGCCATAGTTTTGCTTCCCAATTATCTTCCTTTGTTAGTCCTGTTCATTTTCTTCTTCCAAACAACTTTCATCTTAGTCGATCAGTAGACAAACATTGATGTACCTGTACAATGTACATACTAGGAGAGGAGGGTCTGCTTTATGTTGTGGCAAGTGGTATGATGAATGAGTCTTTTGACACTGCCTTTTCCAAGAGGAGCTTCTTCATGTTATCTTCTTCCATGAGACTACCCATTTGTCTTTGAAATATGAAATGTTGTTGTAGAAGCATACCAAACACATTCTTTGATACCTTGTGAGACAGACTTCCTGTCGTCCTTAAGTTGTGCCAATCCAGCTGCTTGTTGAGCTGCTTGTCTGACTTGATCAATGACTTCCTGCATGCATATTCTTATGTCGGTGGG
Organism: Myxine glutinosa; assembly: GCF_964187855.1. NCBI lineage: Eukaryota > Metazoa > Chordata > Myxini > Myxiniformes > Myxinidae > Myxine > Myxine glutinosa. The sequence goes on from NC_136267.1 coordinate 109,338,958, forward strand.
TAGGGCATATATAGATTTAGGTAGATCTGAATAGGTATCATGCTCTGGTTGTCGTGAGTAGCTAGAACCATCTCAATGTAAATAAGTAGAGGACCTGTCTAGCTCGAATGTCGGAGTAAGCTGCGTATCTGTGTCCCCGCCACGAGTGGACAGGGCTTGGTAACTAGAATTAGGGAATAAGGATAAGATTCCATTGTGTGTCTTTCCCTCTGTGATCATACCTGTCTCCCATATGGCAACGCACTCTTAGACATTAGATAGGCCCATTAGCACAACACTAATTAAATGCCCCCTCCGCCACAAGACGATAAAACTGACCGGAAGAACCAACAGGCAGCGGCCGCACAGTTGTACACCATGGCCAGCAAACATCGCACAGGCAGGCGGAGGGACATGCACAGAAGGACCCCGTAACATGAGCACCGATTGGAGAGCAGGACGATGAGGGACGTGCCACTCTGACTGGCCACCGACAAATGACGATCACAAAAAGGCACGAACATTCGGCCAGTCGGTGTGGAGGGCGTGTAGGAGGACGCAAGGAGCGACGCAGCGGTTGGACGAGAGAATCGGTGACGTCAAGGCTCGGGCGGTAAAACCACTGGCAAGCCGACATTTTGTCCTCTTCTCGTTCCTGGATCCATCCTGCCCGGACCTCTGTCTCGACCTTTCTTCTTGTTTGTGTGCCCTTGCTTCACCCTGCTCGTTTGGTCCCTTCATCTGTGACTCTCTTGCCACGAACGTTGGGTGCATCGGAGGGCCGTGCCGAATCCGAAGAGGATGTTGCACGGCTGCGGAGGCGGGTTTCATGCCCGCTCGCTCGCTTCGCGTGGGGACGCAAGGCTTGCCGCGTACTGGCAGATGTGGGCCCGGCAGCGCGCGAGTGAGAGGTGTCATCGAGGCCTGGTCGCGCCGACGTCCCGAGGATTGGAGTTGTGCTGGTCTGCATGCTTGGGAGCCTTACCGACCTGACTACTGATTGAGATAAGCCTAAACACGAACGCAAACACGACGATTTATTTTATTCATTCTCCCATTTGTTGTGTAGTTCGAAGTCCGTATGTAAGAGCGCTCACTAGGGGGTTTAGTTATTACCGGCGCGTTCTTTTCCTGTCCCGATATTTATTAAATAAACCCTTGTATTATTTTCTCAACCAACTTTAATTCAGTTTTCGTTTGCGAGTTCTTTTCAAAGGGTGCAGACATCGTCGGACCGACAGGTAAGCCGCGGCATTTTCCCAAACCCCCCTTCTCGTGTATGATCCGCCATTTAATTGATTGTCGCCTCGTTAAGCTCGATTCCATTCATGGACATTCTGTCTTAACTGAGAGCCATCCACACGACAATATGTTGCATGACTTTTTGGTCTTCTAGATATTGCACAAAAGAATAACTTATTAAGTAGTAGAGGCTGTCCCACACTCTGCTTGCACAGGCTCGTGTGTGCTCTGCATATTAGACAAACGATTGTTGTTTACCAGTACTTGTGGCTCTGGTGGTAGTTTCACTGTTTGATCCAGGAAGTCGGTCAGGAACTGTCCATCATCTTGGTGGTAGTTGAGCGAACTATTTTGAGGAATTGTGCACTGCTGATAATCTTCAAGGCATATTTGAACTCCATGGGAGATGGCCCAAAGTATTGAAAACACTGAAGTAGAGTAGAGAATATCCAGGCAATCCTGAGTCAGTCTTAACATCAGAAGGAATCAGAAAGTTTACTTTTTTCATATCCTCATCCAGCCACAATTTCATTTTCAGTTTGAATCCAGGTCAAAGCTTAACTAGGATTAAATGAGAATTGCAGGAAATCTGGTTGAAAGGCTCATTTAGTTTCATTGTGCTGACTGTCCATCTTTATGAATATATTAACACAAGGAGTTTGCTATTTCTACTTGATATAAATTGCATGTGGAAGGCAATCAGCCAGTAACAAACGTTTTTAACGGGAAATGTAAAAAGTTAAATGGAAATCGATGTTTGGATGCTTAAAGTAATGTTAGTACTATAGTGGGTATAAATTAATTCAAGAGTGCTAGTATAATAATAATAATAATAATAATAATAATGATAATAATAATAATAATAATAATAATAATAATAAATCTAAGCTATTATTCATACACCAAGAAGGTAATATCTTCAGAAATATAGGATGTAAATATTGTCTAGTTTCATTACAAATTCTGGAAAGTCTTTATGATGGACCCAGTGTAAGTTTCAAACATGAAAGCTTTGGCATCTTTTGGCAGTTTCAATGGATGACATCGAAGCGGTACGTGAAGGTCATCAGTCAAAGGTTTTGGAGAGCAGTTCTGTTGCCCCGGAACGCTGTTTCACCATTGTCTTTCGTGGCCGTCGTAGTAATCTGGATCTTGCAGCTGAAACAGCAGCTGGGGCCCAGCACTGGATGTCTGGCCTCGGTAAGTTAATGGCCAACATGGACAGAATGGGGCCTCAGGAGCGCCATGACACATATCCTTGCAACAGCTACGAAACATCTCAATATATCTTATTTGTGACAGCGCAATCTCTCCATCACACTTCAAGATATGTTGTAAAAATACATTTTGTATTTGACTTTGCCTGATTAAAAATAAGTTATTGAGTGGGAAATGGTAATAACCTTGACTACCTGGGTTTTGACTACTTTGAAAAGTTTTGACTACTTGGGCAAGTCTCACCATAATTATATAATTCTGTTTCAGCTGGAGAGAATTGATGAGCTGAAATGATTGATTGGTTCTGACAATTGCAGGTTAGAGACATTATTTGGTCTTTGAGATTTACAATGTGGGAGACTGTTTGTGGTACGGTGGTTAGTATTGTCATGTCAAACATCCTCCGTTAACACGGGCTGTCTGCGGTGAGATATTTTGTCCTGCGAATGGCTGAACGATTTCTAATTAATACGTTCACTTTAATTAATATACCCTTTACCATTCCCCAAGGTCAACCAAATTCATGGCAACACACACAGGAGGCAGATGGATCGAACACGTTTTTTTAACCTGTTTAAAGGTTTATTTATAAAGAATATGGGGGAGTGGGGGGGGGGTGGGGAACAGGTGGACGGAACAAGTAGTTCGGGACAAACTATGCGAATCAAAAGATACAATCAGGGAATTTGGGACATGCAGATTTATACACAAGGATGAGAAATAAAACCTAACCCACACTAGCCACCATAGATCGCACTTATTCAACAATGGAATAATGCAGTGAGGTGGTGATGCGTAAAGTGCAGGACGATGGTGCAGCAGTGTCCATGTTTCAGAGAGTCATCCTCCCTGAGCAACGACGTAACAGAGGCAGCTATGAAGTGAGCCCACGATAAAGTGAACCAGCGGCAAGTAAGCCAAAGTCGAGGATCAAGCAAAACCTAGAGTGAACTTCTTCACTCTCCTGCACGCTGGGCACACTACACCACCATGTCTGGCACACACTGACCAGACAGATCATTACAGTCCTTTTAAAGCATGTATGATGCTTTTCTTTGTGCTTTTTGTGATGGGAAGTCTTCACCTGGCCCTGCCCACAAACAAGTGGTGTTTCCACGTGCAATTTTACCCTGACTATCCTGTTTATAAATTATATATGCTGCTGCCTCAGTGTCACTTGTAACAAAACCACTTATCCTGACAGATCTTCTACATGGCAATCACACCTACTCAAATCACATGGACCATACTATACTTACCACAGTATAGCTATGGTTCTCTCCTCTCCCATCCAATGATTTGATTCATCTCATTTTCTGACAGACGTGACATTGTAATGGATTGGTAAATAATGTAATTGGTGTGTTTGCTGAATGAACCCACGCTAGTGTCTCGGAAAGACAGTTTTGAATTTGCTCACAATGCCTCGTGTCACTTATAAAAACCTAAGGGTGCATGAGTTGCATGTGCTGAACGATTGTTGCATGAGGCAATTATGTTGTGAAAACTTGCAATCAGGTGTTCTGCACATTCCTCGTGCCAAAAAGGCACTGAGAATGAAAGCTGGAACAGTCCTTCAACAATTACATTATGAATGATGCATTTGTTTTTTTTATGGTAGTATTCATTCAGGGATCATGTGCAATGAGTGCAGTATTCATAGTATCCCATCACAGAGTCAGATTTTTGTCACATTGCAGATTCAACTAACACAGTCAAGATTCCCAAAAGGAAGCTGCTGTCTCATGGAAACACCAAGAGGGAACTGATAGGCAACTTTCCTAAGAATGTCTTGGAGAAGGCACATGCAATGGAGTGTTCAGTTGTTGTGGCATTGGACATCCAATGCAGAGCAACATACACTGATAAGATCTACCTAGACAGTGATCATGAAGAGGCCGATACCAAGCTATTCCTGCATGCTGCTGATGCCACAGCCTGTGGGGCTACAAGCATCAGAATCTGATCTCCAGACATGGATGTATTCGTTCTGGCTGTGCGACACTATCCAGAACTATGCAAGGACACGGCCTTTGTCACTGGAACTGGAAGACACAGTAGGGCCATTCCACTCGGTCCCATCAAAATGCCTTGGGTACAAACGAAATCGGCAGCACTACCTGGTCTCCATGCAATGAGTGGCAGTGATAACACTGGAAGTTTCACTGGCAAGGGGGAAGCTTGCCTTCCGGAAGGTATACCAAGATGCAAGTGATAGCATTGTCTTAGCCTTGGCAGACCTTGGCACCTTTGTGATGCCAGGTGATGAGACAGCTGCTGCCACTGAAGAGTTTATCTGCAAGGTATACCAACCACAGACCTTGATTACTTCGGTGAAAAAATTGCGATGGTGGTTGTTTAAGAAGAAGCAATTAGAATCAGAGATGCTCCCACCAAATCCAGATGCTCTACGACAATATATTCTGTGTGCCCACCATCAGAACACAGTGTGGAATCATGATACCACAGCACCCCACAGCCTGTACTTCCATCCTGCAGACTATGGCATACAGCCTGTACTTCCATCTCCTGCAGACTATGGGCAGAAACAAGATGGGGAGAGTAGACTCCCATCATGACCCCGCAGACTCCCATCATGCAAGTTGCAATGCCATTCTGCTAGATGCTCCAAACATAGGATGGTCCAAAAAAATGAAATTCCGAATTTTAATCTTGGCAGCTTTTAGTGTATGGGAGTTATTTAGGGTTATTGAATTTTTTTTAAATCACCCTGTACTATCAACATGTGTTGGCATAACGTTTAGTTCGCCAATGAGTGGCAAAGTACAGTTGTGTTGCTCGTGACATTACGAGTGCATTATTTTTCTGTTTTTATTTTTTTTTCGGTTTTTCTGTATTCGCAAAAGTATTCAGTTATGAACCTAACCGGAGTAGGGTGGTTTTGCATCACAGAATGATATTGATGCCAACTCATTGCCAGCCGGTGATCTTTTTTTCGAATTTTAACATTATAATGATTTTTGTTAAATTGATGACAAACAATATTGTTAAATGTTAAATTGTTAAATTGATGAATGAATGGTGTCTTTTCAATCAAATACAAGCAATCACAATGTCGATTCGACGTTTCTTTTTCCCAATAGCTTCACAAACAATTTTGAACATGTTTCCTGACTGCCAACAAGTGTATTTTTTTATTTATTTTAATATATATTTTTATAATGTTCACTGTGGTCCCATTTGGCTGCCTCGGCCAGTGGTTTGCTTTCACCACAAAGGTCCCATGGAATTGCAGACGCACCCTCACTATAGAGAGTATATTATGTTGCTAGCATTTGCTCATTACTTGTACTTAAATTGCAAACATGAAAAAAATTAACCTTCTAGTGTGGTCCTTTTTTGATATTGTACATCTTAAACTGAGCACAACCACGAAAGAAAGTCCTGTTGTAGTTAAAAGCTCACCCACAATTCCTTATATGGTCTGGCATGATTTTGCAGAAGTTTGTCATTTGCTTTTGAACTGTGGCCTTGATCCTAGATTATTGGCCCTATTTTAGCCTGTCGGATTGGTGCTTCACATACAGGACGTTGCATCACAGTTTGCCATCCATTGGAAGGACATTAAGCTGGGTGCTCCATGCTGACAGTTGCGGGATGTTTAATATCGCACGGTGTGTACGCAGAGTAAGCAGGTAACAGTTTATTACCGGCACCCAGGATACATCCCAAATTTGTGCCCGAAACAGATCCAGATGAACTCAACTGGAAAAAGATCCTGGCCGGGTCATTTATGAAAGACCGGGGCCAGCGTACTTCCTGTACTTCCTGTGGCTTCCTGTGGCCAGCGTACTTCCTGTGGCTGACTCAACCAAAAGATGGAAGTAATTCAGGCTATTAAAGTAGTAGTAGTAGTTGTAGTCACTTGTATTCTGGGACTATTACTCTAAAACAGGCAGAGGAAAACACGATGGAACCTATTGCATTCATATAGAATTTTAACATGAATTATTGTAACTATCCAAGTTAAAAATCAGCCAGTGAAATAACTACAAGATGTGCACTGACGTACCAAGTAGACTAATCCACTGTCTGGGGCATGCAATTTCCCTTAGACCCTGGTAAATTTTCAAAAGAAACTTGCCTTAACTGTGTATTCTCCCACGTGGATATATGAATGGTTCAAAAAGGCTGACAAGAATAAGGACGAGCGGATGCACCTGAAGGAGGTGAAGAACTTGTTGCTCATGATGAACATCCAAATGAATGAACATCATGCGGAGCGCCTCTTTAAGGTACAGTGGTGCACTCTCATCTGCAACACGCTCGGCGAATTAAGCTTGCAAGTGTATTGGTTGCTGGTTAATAAAATTCAGAATAACAAAATGGAAACTTTTCAACACACCACTCCAACACGATTTCAGTTGATTAAGGAGTCGTATTCCTTTCTCTTATATGAGCCACACAAGTTTGTTAACAAATTAATATCACCTTCTAAAGAATGCAACATCATCTGAGAATGTTTGGAATGGACATAACACGACTCTGTCGTCTAGTCGTGTAATTCTGGTCAGGTCAGTCTTTTGGGACTGCAGCTGGTAACATGTAACCCAGTACTACCTGCCGCAGGGTCGGGGTTGTCGGCGACTAAACCGACAACCCTCACTGGCTTTGCTAGTGGGGAGGGTGACTGTGCCACCTTGCCAGGACCAAAAACAACACCTGGCAAAGGGCGGATGAGGTCCCGTAGGGAGCCAACGACCATCCAATAAGGACATGGTGTCTCCTAAAGAACACCCATGCGGTTTGGACTGGTTCAAGTCATACCAAAGACTTTTAAAATGTTACATGCTGCGTCCTTGCTTGAAAAGGAGAGAGCACAGGCAATCCCCATCGGTTGGCATCCATGAGGAGGAGGAAATTCCTCTGAAGGAAATGCCTCTCTGAGTACGGTGAGAAAAGCGGCGCCATTGTTATGACGTCGCTGGTACCCCCAGAGTATCCCGGGAAGTGACAGCACTTCCTCCAATCTCTGTGGCTGTGTTAAAGGTTTGTGTGTGTGTGTGTGTGTGTGTGTGTGTGTGTGTGTGTGTGTGTGTGTGTGTGTGTGTGTGTGTGTGTGTGTGTGTGTGTGTGTGTGTGTCAGCTATATTACAAGCTTTAGCCCAAGTATTTAAAAATAATAATTGAGGCATCTGCTCTGAGACTGGGAGCCCAGCAGTTCTAACCCTGGCCATACCAAAGACTTTAAAAATGGTATATGTTGCTCCCGTGCATGATGCTCAGCATTTAGGGGATAGTGAACAAACAAGCCCCATGGGTTGGCATCTCGTGGTGTGGGCCCAACCCTCCCGTTCCCCCACTCTAGTAAATCATTTCATTTGTTAGTCTGAAGTCGAGGATTTGTTAGTCTGAGGTTAAATTGTAACATGTGAAATTGTTAAATTGCAACATCTGAAGTCCAAAAAATATAAAATATTGTAACATCCTTATTAGAAGATGTTAAAAAAGGCAGGCTGAATTCTGCAATAACTCTGCCACCATTGGCTCAACACACATGGTGACAATATTTTAAAGGGGATAATGGGGTAGATCAATCAGGCCCTGCTTCCTTCAAGCGTACTTGTATCAAACAACCAAACTGCATCCACTACCTTTTCACATTTGTATGGTTCGCTCATGCTTTGATGGTTTGGTGTAATTGTCATGCATGGTTTGTCCCCATCAAGTAGCTGTTTCTGCAGAACTGAAAACAATATTTCAACATCTCTATAAATCAAACCGTTTAAAATATATCATTAACAGCTCAATTGATTTACTTAGTCCCTATAACCACTGCTATCAGACATGGAAAGTGTGGCAGACAGGTGGATGACGCACATCCACAATGTGTTGAGTATGTAAAGTGCAATGAGGTGCTATCACCCAGGGTTTCAACCTTTTGAAGAGCCTTGGGTATTGAAATAGCTCACATTTCAATGTCGATTTACATCACATTAATCTTTTTTCTGATGGAATAATTTTGCTAGAAGTTGGTTGATGCAGTGAAGAAAAGGCCTCTTTTCGCTTGGTCCCATCAACAAAAAACATAACCTCCATCCACCTTCGGTGGCGGAGGTAATTAAACTGGTCTCAGTAAATGGTTCCATAATATGTACTCAAATACCCATAATTCATAAACAGCAAAAATATAATCGACAATACATATAAAATGGGTGGTCGACATGCCTGTTGAGCTCAATACATCAGGGCAAGGTGTATCCACAATTATAATGCAGTATTTCACTTTAAAGGAAATGTATCATCCAGAAAAATAGTGCATTTCTTACTCAGGAATATGCACTCATGTATCTGTGCATACATGTTTGTGTGCACACACAAACACACAATGCTCACACAAAACACATACATATCCCTCATCACCCCTCTCTCCACTGGGAAGGGTGGCTGGTGGGGCGGGGGGGGGGGGGAGAAATGATGGTGGGCACTTGGCTGTGTGGTGACACTGGAAGGGGCTATGCTCGGAAAATGTTGCAGCACTGGGAGTCCAGCAGCAGAGCCAATGTATGATTGAGTGGGGGAGGGAGCAGTTCCGGACTGTTGGCATGAACCGGTCTAAACCCACACAGCCAGATGGAGGAGATGAAAAGGGGAACGGCGGATGATGATGAGCAGGAAGAGGAGGGAGAACATCTGAATGGAGGAGACGAGAAAGAGTATATGGGATGATGAAGCGCAGTCAGTATAGATTGGAAGAAGAGCTTTCCAACAAAGTAGAAGAGATAAGATTGACACCACTCAGAGATAGATCACAACTCTATCAAGGAGACAACAACGAATGGACAAAAATGCTACTTTGGAGAATCACCCGATGAATTTGGTTAAATTATACCAAAGTCCTCCCCCTTGAAGCAAAATTAATGTGGTGTGTCTTGCAGCAGCACTGCTCATTCAAAAAAAATAAAATAAGGGGCAAACAATTCTGTAGGAAGAATAGACCAGGGCCCATAAACACCAACCCAACACCACCTTGCAAACAGAAACTAGAGACAGAGAAAACAACTGGTAAAGGAAAGTGGACAAATACAACAATTCATGAGAGAATCCCAAAACAAAGAGAATCCAAAAAATAAAAAGCAAATATAACATCAAAGACAGAGACGAAGTGTTAATGGGTGCTGAAAATAAACTCAAAATCCTACTAATCATTTGCAATTGGTCACTGGCTTTGACACCAATACAAAATTTTATTACAGACCCTAGGCATCAAAAAGCTACATATATCGAACAAACAGTTTCGAATGGAGCACCTCGCTACCATTAGAGCATTTAAATTGCATCATGTGTGGCAATAAATGTGAATTGTTACTCCCAACTTAGCAGTTCCATTTCAGAAGAGCCCATTTGCATTTTTGTCTTCTCCATCCCTACCCCGTTTAGAATCCCATGCGGGCACGGGCAATTTGCTAGTAGAAATGAAAGCAGGGAAGAAAATACAACAAAGTCAACAATGGGGGGGCGGGAGGGGGGGGGAGAGACAAAACCAGATGCTCAGAAATAACCCGAAAAGATTCTACCACAAACTTGGGAAACAAAAACAAAATGTATCGAGTCTCCCTGAAAAAAATAACATGAAAATTTTTGGAAAGGAATTTATGAAGATCCAAAAGAATACAACAGGGAGGTGGAATGGATCCAAAACTTGGAAAAGAAATTGCAACATCCAAAGAATATGCCAGCGGTGATGATTGTTGTTGACATGTTAAATTGTTGGAACTTTAATAACGTTCCAAAAGTTCCACACTTCAAAAACTCTGACCTGGATGGAATTCCAAACTCTGGCTAAAGGAACTGGATGCTTTCCATAATCACTATACTTGAACTTATCCAATAACTTATCCAAGAAAGGAAAAGGAAATGGATGAGTGGTTCAAGAAGGTAACACCTTTCTCATCCCAAAATCTGAATAAACCCAACTACCTCATAAGTATAAACCATTAACATGTCTACCAGCAACATACAAACTTCTGGTGGGAATCATCACATAAATGATGTACCACCACCTAACACAACAAGGAGACCAAAGGCAGAGCAAAAGGGATGTAAGAGAGGTTGCTACGGAGCAATAGACAACCTACGATAAGGCCATACTCAAAAATTCTGAAATGAGAAGAACCAAATTATCCACAGCGTGGATGGACTACAAAATAGCCTATGATAGTGTTCCGCATTCATAGATTATAAAATGCATGCAATTGTACAAGATCAATCCCCAAATAATCAAACTGATTGAGAAAACAACAAAGCATTGGAATACCACATTGATATTACAGCATACGGAAGGGAGGATTGAAATAGCAGGACTGAAGATATGATGTGGGATCTTCCAGGGTGACAGCATTTCTCCCTTTTGTTTTGCCTGACTGTGAACCCACTGAGCAACCTCATCAATGAGTAATGACAAAGATACACCCTTACTGACAATAAAAGAATGACAAATATCCAAAAGAAAAATATCTACTGCACATGGATGATTTAAAACCCTTCACACTGAATGACAAAAATTGGCAGAACAACTGTAGTTAGTTAAACTGTACTACAACGACATTCAAATGGAATTTGGCCAAGACAAGTGTGCCAAGAGCACATTAGTACATGGTAGACCAACAAAAACAGAAAACATAAAAATTGACCTAAATACAACAATACAGGAGCTAGACAACGAAGCATCATACAAATACCTCGGAGTAAAAGAGGGCCACCAAATGTCACAAACAAATGCGCAAAATGATTACCAAAGAATACCTATGTAGAACAAGGCTGAACCTGAAAACATACCTTTCCCTGAGAAACAAAATTAAACCCATAAACCAACTCGCAATACCATCATTCCAGTACATCTGCAGAATAATAAACTGGCCACAACTGAAATCTATAAAATATATATCAAAACGAGGAAAGTCCTCACTATCCACAAAATGCTCTACAAAGTCAGCGCATCCCGAGAATGTACCAGCCGAGACGTGAAGGAGGTAGTGGCCCAATGGAACTCAATCTGGTGCACAGAGCGACGGGTGTAGGACGAGCTGAGTATGTGAAATGCTCCACCGACTATCAGATGCAATTTGTAAACGAACATGAACACAACAAACCTGAAAAAGTATCACTAGCTCACTTTGCAAAGAATTTCCAAAAACAGATGTGAATAGAAGATGCCGCACAGGAAAATGAAGCAGCAACAAATACAGCCCCAGTAATTGCAAAAAAAGAGAAAAGAAATACGTATATAAAATAAATATCAAGAAATATACACCAACAACTGGGAGAATGACAAAAGAACAGGAAAAAAAACAAAAAAAGAATTGGACAGAGTGGGGATAGACAAAGAAGTCTCATTGGAATGGCTAAGAAGAGTTCAGCTCAACTGGGAAGGCAAACAAATCATAATAAATGCCCAAGATCAAGGACACTACACCAATGGATTAAAAAAGATGGTGGGACTGAGCCAGATGGACAGGTTTAGATTCTGCAAGACAGAAACAGAAAGTAATAGTCACCTGCTCTGGGGATGTAAAAAAAACTATTATCAGAACAACTTTACACACAACAGCACAATAAAGTATGCAAAGTGATTCCTTGGAATATCTGCAAAACAATTAAACATCACAGTTCCAGAAAACTCATGAAAACACGAACTAAGGGCAATCATTGAAAATGAGGACATCGTGCTCACGTATGACATGATGATTTCATCGAAAGTGAACATAGAAAACAAAGCATTGCGTCAGGGCATTGTAGTCAGGAACAAAAAGGAAAAGACAGCATTGATTATGGAGATATCAGTACCCAGCGATTTTGGCCAAAACAACGCAGAAATCAAGAAAATTACCAAATACCAGGATTTCAAAAATGACGTAAAGAGATCTTGGAAGCTGAAGAGCATCGAAATTGTACCAGTGATAATTGGAGGAACAGGAATGATAAAGAGGAACCTTACTGAGATTTTAAAAACCATCCCTGGGAATATTACCACCAATGAACTACAACTGGAGGCAATCCGGGGTTCGGTGACCATTTGTTTTATATACCGTGTACCTCTTCACTGTCTCCACAAGCCCTCTCCCCTCCACAGATCTCCCGATGTCCCTGTTCTCTACTGTTGTGCTTGTGTGCTTCCCTCTCTCTCCCCATCTTGTCTGCCCCTCCCTTTATTGTTTTATGTGTCCGTTTATGTTTTTGTGTTTCTTGTGCTAATGTGTGTTTAATGTGCTAGCTCTTTCTCGAGCCTCGATCTTGTGTACAAAAAAAAAAGTAAAGGAGAATCACCTGCTTGAAATCTAACTATTTCTAACAACTTCTAAAAGGTGCCAATAATATTGTCTGGGCCATTTTAGGATTTCTGTGTGGAATAAGCTAAGATTTTGTAATTTTTTCAGTTGTTTTTGTTTTGTTCCACTGCAAACCAAAGCAATACATACAGTGCATTCAGACAGTATTCAGACCCCTTCACTTTTTTCACATTTTGTTATGTTGCAGCCTTATGCTGAAATCGTTTAAATTCTTTTTTTTTTCCCTCATCAATCTACACTCAATACCCCATAATGACAAAGAGAAAACAGGATTTTAGAATGTTTTGCAAATTTATTAAAAAGAAAAAACTGAAATATCACATTGACATAAGTATTCAGACCCTTTGCTATGACACTTGAAATTTAGCTCAGGTGAATCCCATTTCTCTTGATCATCTTTGAGATGTTTCTACACCTTGATTGGAGTCCATCTGTGGTAAATTCAATTGATTGGACATGATTTGGAAAGGCACACACCTGTCTATATAAGGTCTCACAGCTGACAATGCATATCAGAGCAAAAGCCAAGCCATGAGGTTCATGGAACTGCCTGTAGAGCTCAGAGACAGGATTGTGTCGAGGCACAGATCTGGGGAAGCCTACCAAAAAAATTCTGCTACATTGAAGGTTCCCAAGAGCACAGGGGCCTCCATAATTCTTAAATGGAAGAAGTTTAGAACAACCAGGACTCTTCCTAGAGATGGCCGCCCGGCCAAACTGAGCAATCGGGGGAGAAGGGCCTTGGTAAGAGAGGTGACCAAGAACCCGATGGTCACTCTGGCTGAGCTCCATAGATCCTGTGTGGAGATGGGAGAAACTTCCAGAAGGACAACCATCACTGCAACACTCCACCGATCTGGGCTTTATGGCAGAGTGGCCAGACGGAAGCCTCTCCTCAGTGAAAGACACATGAAAGCCCGCTTGGAGTTTGCAAAAAAGCACCTAAAGGACTCTCAGACTGTGAGAAACAAGATTCTGTGGTTTGATGAAACCAAGATTGAACTGTTTGGCCTCGATTCTCAGCGTCATGTCTGGAGGAAACCAGGCACCGCTCATCACCTGCCCAATGCCATCCCAACAGTGAAGCATGGTGGTGACAGCATCATGCAATGGGGGTGTTTTTCAGCAGCAGGGACTGGGGGACTGGTCAGGGTTGAGGAAACAATGAACGGAGCAAAGTACAGAGATATCCTTAATGAAAACCTGAAACAGAGCGCTCAGGACCTCAGACTGGGCCGAAGGTTCACCTTCCAACAGGACAATGACCCTAAGCACACAGCCAAGACAACGCAGGAGTGGCTTAGGGACAACTCTGTGAAGGTCCTTGAGTGGCCCAGCCAGAACCCTGACTTGAACCCAATCGAACATCTCTGGAGAGACCTTAAAATGGCTGTCCACCGACGGTCCCCATGCAACCTGACAGAGCTTAAGAGGATCTGCAGAGAAGAATGGCAGAAAGTCCCCAAATCCAGGTGCGCAAAGCTTGTCGCGTCATACCCAAGAAGACTCGAGGCTGTAATCGCTGCCAAAGGTGCTTCAACTAAGTACTGAGTTAAGGGTCTGAATACTTATGTCAATGTGATATTTCAGTTTTTTCTTTTTAATAAATTTGCAAAACTTTCTAAAATCCTGTTTTCTGTTTGTCATTATGGGGTATGGAGTGTAGATTGATGAGGGAAAAAATGAATTTAAACGATTTCAGCATAAGGCTGCAACATAACAAAATGTGAAAAAGTGAAGGGGTCTGAATACTTTCTGAATGACTGTGGATACCAAATTTTTTTTCAATTTCAACAATTTTGTGGAAGAAATGGTGCATGATTTGAAAAACGTGCAAGGGTGACAATACACCTTTGTTACTACAATTTTGTGTACATATATACACCAAATGTAGAACCTATTTCATCATATGGCAGGATGTCTTTTTAAATGCATTTTATTTTTATGGTTTGTAAAATATTTATAATTTAAACATATCAGTGATTTAGGCCAAAGTTAATGAGAAATATTAATGTGCAAAAGACTTCAGTGAGATGCCGTGCTTGATCCATGTTGCAGTGGGCTGATCGCTCATGCTCAAGAACACTTGAATATGACGAGTTCGTAGAATTCTACCAGGCACTGACACAGCGTGAGGAGGTGCGATTTTTATTTCGAAGACTGTGCCAAGACACCAAGAATGTGCTCTCTGCCAGTAAGTTGACTACCTTCCTCCAAGATTGTCAAGGAGAACTTGATTCCACGGAGGAGAGATCTACATTCCTCATCAATAAACATGAGCCATGTGAGATTGGTAAGATGTTTTTTTGTTTGTTTTTTTGTTTTTTTGTCGACCAAAAGCATAGTTATGAAGGGGACTTGTGCATGTGTTCTTAATTATCTGGCAAAATTATGAATTACCTGCCTTAATAAACCAAATAATCATTTATTCCTGTTCAAAACATTACCTTTATCCATCCGCACAATTAGAAATATGATGGATTTATTTATTTATATAATGTATGGTTATGAATTGTGAAAACTGCTGGTAGAGTGATCGATGTAATGTTTACCTAAATTCTAAGAAGTCACCTTCTGGTCATGAGTGGATTGAAAAAGCATAATTATTGGCTTTCTTTAGGCCAAAAATGTTGCATTTGTTGATGAGGTATACTTTTACATGTTACTACAATAATTCTTCTGCCACAGTACGGGAACAAGGATGCATGACATTTGATGGATTCCTTCTGTATTTAACATCAACCGATGGTTCAGTTTTCAACCCAACACATGGCAGTATTCACCAAAGTATGAGGGAGCCACTCAGTCACTATTTCATCTCATCGTCTCACAACACATACCTGCTGCAGGACCAGCTGCGTGGACCGAGCAGCACTGAAGCCTACATCAAGTGTGTGAAATTTCATTCCTCAAGTTATACCCTGAACCTAATGCAATTGGTTTTTAATAATGAAATACAGTACTATATACTTTCTAGAGAACATTCAAACAAGTGAAAATTGGAATAGTAAGAGTGAGCTGTACAATTTTAAGTTAGCCCCGCTGTCACTTCTAACACAGCAGATGGAGCGTAGCTTATCTATATTGAAATTATTTCACGTTATGCTAAAATTATTCCATTATTATTTCATTGAAATTTTTAAATTATTATTATTTTGAATTATTTCATTGCAGTATAACCGTTTCAAATAAAATACATAGCAATTAAAATGTATTAGACAGGTTGCCATGAGTATGGTAGACCTATTTATTTGAAGGTGCTGTATTGTACAATACTGCGTGCATTGGAAAAAGGTTAAATCTAATGCACAATTTACATAGAAAGTTCCACGATTAAATATGATAGCACTTCATTTCACTTCACATATTCAATACACTGTGAATGTGCTTCATCTACCTGTCCTGTCTGGCTCTCATTGGAATTCCATGCCCTGAAGTGCACTGGAAAACACAAGGGACTGCTTAAAGAAGCAGCATGAAAACAGCACTTAAAACGTACTGCCTTGCTAGGAACCAGTAATGTTATTTTCCAGAAGACGAAATCAGAAAACAGGCAGAAGCTATTATCCGGATGAAATGAGGAGTGAGATTTAAAGGGACAGGGCTGTCTCAAAACAAAGGATTTACATTCAGCGCCAGTAAAGGTAAACGCCTCTCCTTCCTTCAGAGCGAATGCCCAACCAAAACACGTTCAGGCTTTGTTATAACATCAGCTTTTAATCACCACACTTTATCGGATGATGAGGCATGAGACAACCGCACACCAAGATGGACGCGACACCGGGACACACGTCAATCAAAATGTGCAAATGGCCGCGCATGTGCAATAGCGATGATGCATATGTCTACCTCACCAACAGTAACCACATTAACATATTATGGTGTGACTACTTTTTTTCTCTTGCTGATCACCATACAACCGGATCCACAATTTTATACGAGATTGTACAACAATTAACTGTACAACTTATTAACTGTATTACTGTACAACTAATTAACTGATTAGAAATGTACAACAATTAACGAGAGCCAATACGTGTGGCTATAGAGTTAGGGTTGTCAACTCGGTCCGGAACACAGAAGCAGGGACACATGAAGGCCAACAGCAACACCCAGCTGCAGTCAACCCAACCACCATATATACATATCTTACTATAATTCACCAAATGTCTGTCCGTCCGTCTGAAGGTACCGCGAAAACGGCTCAACTGATCGCAACGATATTTTGGGTGGGTATTCCTGGCACCCCTGCGAGTAAAATAGGCTATATTGTTTTTCCAAGTTTTCCAATTTTTCCAAACACAATGGAATAATATTTACCGATATGAACAGTGATGTGGCTTTTGTTGAAATTCTACAAATACTGTTTATTCTACGTACCAGAAGAGAATAGATCGACTCCAGACGAACTCTTCCTATATAAACGTGCGGCTTCGAAGTAACACGGCAGCGTGTGCAAAGTGACTGAGAAACAGGTGTAGCGGCCACTTCCGTGTTACAGATTCGGCGCACACCTTTCACACATGAACGTGCGACTGAGAAAGACGTGTAGCGGCTGCTTCCGTTTTCCAGAATTCAATCTTTTTTCAAAATGGGCGCCATGTACTGTTTAGATTTTGATGATTTGCATGTGATATGATTCAACGGATGTTTATATAAATTGTTAAAAGAAAAAAGAAAAAAAAAAGCCTTCAATTTTTGATATTTTGCCTTTTCATTTGGGCCTCCCAATTGAAGCCCCGCCCATAGGGTGGGTACCGTTGCTAGTACATACAATGGCGAGATCATATTTCCCTTTGACTTCTGTTTCAACTCTCACGTACAATAACCAAATGAGTAGGTACAAGGCAGGAAAGTTCAATAGCAGATAACCATTTTATATATAGCAGTTGAGATGTTATTAATCATCTTTCATATTGCACTACACCTTGCCCAGTAGTACCCAGACTCAAAACAAATCACTGATGGATGTCATGTGTTAGTATAGCATTTAAGCATCACCATACATGTGGATTAAATCAATTGCAAATAGCACTCAGACTCTGAACAAATCACTGGTAGATGTCATGGGTTAGTATATCATGTCATATATGAAGATGGAATTGAAATAAAACCACCAATGGGGTGGAAACAACTCAGGGAAAAGTTATCAAATGCGTAGACGTCAATCAACAATTAGCACTAACTGAAAACATTACTGTAGATATGAGTCTTTACAATATCAACACAATCAGGATAAGACAGCAATCTTGCAGACAACCAGGCGGTCGCCAAGGGTGACTGGAGCCACGCAGGTCGGGTCCAGGTGATAGCTGAGGGCCGGTCAGTTGTAGCACCGAAGCACGGATGACTGGCTGACCACAGCGTGGAAGGCAGCGATCCATATCAGGCTGTACGGCTGTGGCAACATACAAAAGGACCTCAGGGACCCGGAGTAGCACAGGCGGCAGAAGCGGTATAGGTGGTGGCATAAGGGGTGGTCGTGTCAAACAATCCTCGGTATACTCCAGGTCGCAATCAGACTCACACTGATAGGGTTGGAAGATCGCGCCGGTGGAGGAAGGATGGACGTGATTCCACGTTAATGGAACCCGACAACATCTGTCCTGGCGAACCCCATAGGCAGATGAATGCAGCTGTCCACCCAGGATTCCATGGACGGAACACCACGGCTGTGTTGATGTTGTAAATATATATTTGGCAAATTTGGGTAAATAGTTAGGAGAGGAAGTAACTCAGGTAGACAATACAAGTGGTCCAACCATGGCTGGACACCCTGACAGCTGTACTGACAGATAGCCAGATCCTGTCCAGCATCATTGGCTATACCTGGAAGTGCGGGTGGTATAAGCGAATGGATGCTGTTTGCTTTGCAATAGAAGCAATGTCCAGGCCAACTTTTGACTGGAGTTGATTTGAGCATGAATTTGGAATTTTGTCAGGGTTCCAGCAAGAACTCACCTCCTATTCATAAAATATGAACTTATGATCTTGAACCTCCACCACATAATGGCTGGCAGATGGAACACCCAGATAAACATTCAACAGGAGGGCGGCACACTTTGTGATGCAATGCCCTGCCTGTAAAACACCAATCCAACAGTTTATAGCTGGTTTGAGAATCAAACACACTCTAGACATCTCAAAGCTAAGTGCATTACCTCCACACCATCATGGTCAGTTACACTGAAAGTAATTTCCTTGGTCTTGAGGCAAGAAAATGTGCAATCTTTGAATTTAATTTCACAGATAAAAACAGGTTTTTTTTTTGTTCCGACATTGCTTTTTGTTGTGGAATTGTATTTTTAAAGTGAATTTCGTTTCCAGAATAATTACAGCAAATTGTTATCAGAAATTAGACATGAATTAATGTTTAAACGGAATGCAGTTGAGATTGTCAGATGTGACGACCTCCTTCATATGGTTTGTTCCTGCTGTGTTATTTCATACACATAATTTTCTGTTTTCATTGTATTCTGTGATACTTAATTATGATGTTAATTACATTCTGGTTTGGGTGTGATGCTGTTGTAAATTCCAGCATCTCTGTTTATCCATTTTATGGCTGCATCATAAAATGGAGATAATGCTGTGAGTCAACGCATAATTTAGTTAGCAACATGCAAAGTTTGATTCAAAATAATGATTATGGCAATACACAACTGGGTTTTGTCTACACAGGAGACTTGAAGCATAACTGAATTAGAAAGAGTCTGATGAGTCTGTGCAAGAGGTTAAATAAGTTAAAACATTGAACCTGGGCTACTACAATATATGTGAAAAAGTGTCAAAACAATTGAAATAATGAAACAATGGGCTGGTAGAATAGCCTAGGCCCTAGAGGTATGCACACTCAACTCTGAGCTGTCTGGGCCTGCTATAAAATATCAAATATCAGCTCAGCTATAAACTGTTATCCTCGTGTTTCACAGGCAGGGCAAGGTATCACTGAGTATCGTCATCTCTCAGGTGGACGTTTTTTTGTTGTTGTTGTTGTTTTTTTGTATACAGAATCGAGGCTCGTGAAAGAGCTAACATTTATCACACAAACAAATCAAACAGAAAAACAAAAAAATATATAAAAAGAGGGAGCGGTAGACAAGATGGGGAGAGAAGGGGAAGCACGCAAACACAACATTTGAGAGCAGGGACATCGGGAGATGTGTGGGAGGGAGAGGGCTTGGGGGGAGGAGGTGTGGGAAGGGAGGGGGGGGGTGGGAGAAGTATAAAACACAAGGACACCAAGGACATCCAGGAAAGAAGTTGGTATTTCAAAAAAGTGGATTTGGGGTGAAATTAGCGGGGGTAGAAAAGATCAAGGTTTTGGATGGGGGAAGATAAGAGATGGACCACCAACCTGCCTGCGGTGAGTGAGTGAAAGGCCCTTGGAGTTAGCTTCATCGCGGGAGATTCCAATGATTCTGAACGCTTTGGTTTAAATAATGTTGATTAATTGATTGATTAATATTGTTGATTAATTAATTTAATAATAACACGTTAAACCGGGTGTTCCATATGCTGGCATTAGTTGTTGGACATTAAAGATCACATGATGTATTTTTGCGAAGAATAGGCGAGCTACTACCGCCACCCTGACCAAATTCCAAATTCCTGCCCTGACTCGCCACTGGGAAAGCAATGGCAAGCCACCCACCATAACTCGAGCCAAGAAACTGCGTCAGCAGTAAAAACCCGCTGTGAAGAGTGTGGCACAGCTCACCATCAATGGAATAATACAATCGTGTAACGTGGCACTGCGTTCCTTGGTGAAATCATCCGAATCTGTCATCGACAAAACATAATTCCTTACTTTTGTGTCCAATTGTTCTCAGGGCATTTCTGAAGGGTTGCCGATGTGTGGAGTTGGACTGCTGGGATGGACCAAATGAAGAGCCAGTGATCTACCATGGCTACACTCTTACATCAAAGATCCTCTTTCGAGATGTCATTCAAATTGTGGAAAAATATGCTTTTAAGGCAGGTGTTTATTTCAGAAGGACAAATTATATTTATTTCCTTACAATGATACTGCACTTTCTGGATGATTCAAAAATAGATTGGATTAAAGGATGGCTTATCTGTCCATTCCTGAATTGTCTATCCAGGAATTGGGTTCTATTTCTGGATAGACAACAAACCATTGTCTTGGTGCTTTGCAAGCAGGGTGTTTGTTGGTCTATCACATGACAAAGGTGTAATTAACCTTTTCAGGGTAAATTCTCAATCTTAATATTATTCACCAAATGTCCGTCTGTCCGTTCGAAGATACCGGAAAAACGGCTCAACCGATCGCAACGATATTTTGGGTGGGTATTCCTGGGACACCTGGGAGTAAAATAGGCTACATTGTTTTTCCAATTTTTCCAATTTTCCAGTTTTTCCAAACACGATGGAATAATATTTACCGATATGAACAGTGATGTGGCTTTTGTTGAAATTCTACAAATACTGTTTAGATTTTGATGACAATTATGAACCTGCCGAGAATGCGGAAGTGGACAGATGACAGCAATGCGCGGGATTGATAATATCCAAATACAACCGTCATTCAATTATTGTAATGTTAAATCGTTAAATGTGAATCGTGTTAATCGTTTTGTTAAAGTACCAATTGATGATTGGAATTGAGGGAATACAATTATGATTTTGAATTCGTAATTGTGTTCACTCAACCGTACAGAACTTCGCATCAGGATTTAAATATTTATTTATGTCACGAATGTTGTTAAAAGTTTATTTTTTATATTAATTTTATTTAATTTGTGATTGGAGTTATGCTGTTTGGAATGAAAAAAGCGATATCGAGTTCAAGTGAATGACGAAATGCCATGACGGTTTCTACTTTCTAAATGTGAAATTCGTGGATCGCCATATGCAGATTCGTCATTGACTGGGTATGGAACAAACGTACCCGCTTGTTTGCCAACGGGTACGTTTTTCATGGAAGTCCTTCACGAACTTGCTGTCCATGTCTGACGTGCGACTGAAGGTGCTACAGGAATGTGGAATTTATTGGTTTCATGCTTTAGCATTCGCCGTTTCCGCATTGTCTGTTTGCTTCTGGTGTAGCGTGCGTAGCACGGGTACCTCACTAGTTATGAAAATGGTTATAAGCAGTCAAGGGCTGTCTTTATTGCATTCAGGAAAAAAAAAAAAAAAAAATACCAATTTATATTATAATTAGGGGGAACTGTCAAAGCAAAACCTTCTGTTTATTTGCAATTTGCAAAGAAACCAATCATAAGACTTGTGACTCCAACCTGGAATTTTACCAGTCTTGTCACCTCACAACATGACTTTTGATTAAGTAGACATGATCGATTATGAACATGAAACTTGATTATCGATCATGAACATTTTTAGAGGATTGAAATCTTTTCACTTTAAATATGACAAACAGCTATTTTATTCATGTCCATGATTTCCATTGATGTGCATATTTTACGTATACTGCATACAAAGTGCTCAAGAAAAACCCACAAAGACTCAGAATGAATTGGGATAAACCCACCTTATATTCTCTTCAGAGGTGACACGTTATCTCAGAGGTAGCACACTCACCTTTGGGCCTTCTAATGTAGGTTTGGTTCACAACTCGACTTAAAACTGTCATCTTCATGGTGA
Source organism: Myxine glutinosa (assembly GCF_964187855.1). Taxonomy (NCBI): domain Eukaryota; kingdom Metazoa; phylum Chordata; class Myxini; order Myxiniformes; family Myxinidae; genus Myxine; species Myxine glutinosa. The sequence goes on from NC_136267.1 coordinate 109,361,331, forward strand.
TTCTCAAGCAAACTGTTGCATCAATAAGTGTGCCATCCTTCACGGTGATGTTTACCTGGGTGTCCCATCTGCTAGCATTCACTGATGGATGTTGAAAATCCCAAGGTAGCTTTCAAAAACAATAGGACACTATGTACCTACCGGTAATCTGGCCTAATTGCAAGTTTCCTCACTCACTAGAAATACCAATGGAAAGCCACCCAGTGTATTCTCTGTCAATTGACTACTTTGGTGATACCATTCTCTGAAAAAGCATAGCCACAAATTTAATGGAAGCTGTTCTTTTAACTACTCGTTATATCACTCCCTCCGCTTCACTCCCTCTCTTCACACTGGCAATTTATGACCAAAAATTTTGTTTTTCCAAAAAAATTGTGTATTTATGATGTTTATGGGCAAACTTACAGGATGATGATTCATATGGGTGTGCTTGTCGAATGACATATTGAGGGTGCACAAAACAATTACATAATGGCACTCGATTACAAGGTTGAGTTTTTATGTTGCAACAGTGTCCAAAAAGGATGACTGCTCCAAAATATTGCAGTAGTTCTGATTCTGATGTACCATGTTCTGTTACGGAGCGTTGGTGCTGCCGAAGAATTTTCTTGGCGAGGCTTATACTGGCTGCTTTGCACCTTATACTGGGTTTGCTTATACTGGGTTCTTGGCAATGCCTTCCCAGTTATACAGTACTTAGACAATTGGAAACGCTTTTCATTTTAGCGTTTACACTTTCTATATCATCCAATGAAAACCCATGCACGACTTTACTCATTGATTTTTATGCATCATCCTCAAAATTTAATTTACTAAGCTGAGGAATGTTTAAATTTAACCCATTTAGCCAAATTTAGTTAGCTATAGTTACCTATTCACCCCAACCCCACTCACAATCTGCCTTACACAATTTGCTGCAAACTGAATCCATCAGGCCATAGGCCTACTTCTGTCATAGTACAATGTCCAAGAGACCAATTATTGAATAACCGTTATAAATTAAGCAATAAATATTTTGTTTTCTTTAGAGACATGTAGTTGGCTTCTGTTAGAACCTGTGCAGCATTATTAGAGCTTGATGCATTTGTAACGTATGCCGAGTTCATTGTCATGACCTAAGCCGAGTTAATTTATTGACATTAACATTAATGTGTTTGTCAGGTGTCAGAATACCCAGTCATCTTGTCAATAGAAAACCATTGCAGCTTAGAGCAACAACGAGTCATGGCCCATCACATGAAGTCTATCCTCAAGAACAAGCTGCTGACAGAACCTGTAGAATCAGGTGAAAGCAAGGCACCTTCACCTGAGGTAAAAGTACCAGAATTCATTGTGCTTTCAACTTGTTGTTGTAATTGCGTAGGAAATTGTGAGACTTACTACTGCAGTTATAGACAGTGTATTCTCGAATATCCTCATGATAATATACTTAGTGGTTTGTTCATGCATGGACAAAAAGAAAACTTGAATCATTTGCTAATCTTTCATCCCGGATGTTTTCGAAAACTTGGATAATTTGTTAAAATTTTATCCCAGATTATTTTGAACACAAGGTATCAATTTCTTGTGAAACTATAATGCTCAAATAACAATGTCAAACTCCACTGCTCAAACAGTAATGTCCAACTTGCAAAATAGTAATGTTAAATTTGTCGTCTTCATCAACACCAAGCCGTATATGAGAAGGAAAATAATCAGAGTTTTTGCGGAACTGGAAAACCTGCTGCCTTTTCAAAAGGGGCCGATTATAACTCTTAGGAAAGATGTGAGAAAGTCAACAATCCCAAAGCAATGGTTCAGAAGAGAAGAATCTTCCACCTCTAAACAGGACTCCAAGCTTCTTAGAGGAGGCCGACTTAGCTATTGGTACGATGTGAGGTTTCCAAGATAGATTTGATGATACAGTAATACCAAGTGTGTTTACTGTATTAAGTGGTAAAACTGTTGAGACTTCAATGGAGATGGGAAAGTTGCGAAGATTTTTCGACAAAATAATAATAATAAATTAAGTTTTATAAGCATTAAACGTAACTTGATTGTATTTGCCCCAATGAGAAATCCTATCCAAATCCGAACTTATAGAGGCAGTTGTGATGAAATGAGATGTACACATTGAGCCAGAGAAGATGAAGCACATGTGAAAAACATAGAGGAATGTAATGTTGAGTCATCAGCATACGAATCCATTTGGTTATTTGTAAAAGAAAGAGGATCATTGATTAAAAAAATTAATAAATAAGGAAGAGTGTAGTAGACAGGACAGAACCCGAGGGGCACCGCTGTTGCTGGGGAAGGAAGGAGAGGTTGTCGAACCATCAATAATTACGGAGATAGGACAGCCAAAGAGAAAGCTTGATGTGAGAGAGCAGAGTGAAAAGGCGAAAGAGGGAATCTTGAATATCAGACCCCGATGCCACTCACTGTTAAAAGCTTTCAATATACCAAGGGCTACAACAAAGGATTCCCCAAAGTTTCTCAGAGAAGAAGCATAGACAGTCGTAATATAAGAAATGATATCACCGATAGATTTCACCTAACGAAAGCCATATTTTTGGTCAGAGAGAAGACTTGAGATTCAAGAATGGTGAGGAAATGGGAATTGATAAGACGTTCAAAGACTTTGGAAATAGTACAAGTCAGAGCAAAAGGACGGTAGTTGGAAGGGTTTGAACGATCACCCTTCTTTAAAATGGGCTGTAGTAAGGCATGTTCCCAGGAAAGAGGACAAGTTTTGCTTTTTTACGGAAGCAAAACAAACGCGCAAGCACAGGAGCAAGTTCTGAAGCACACTCCAAGATATGAGGAGGAATGCCATCTCGTCCACACGCCTTGCTTGTGTCCAGAGAGAGAAGTACTTTTTTGACTGCATGAAAAGACATTGTAAGGAGAGGCATAGGATTGGTAAGGCATGCACAGTGAGAGTTGGAATGTTAGTCATCCAATGTGGAATTAGAGGAGAAAAGAGTTGATTTGTCAGTCTGAAAGACAGCCATATTACCATCGGAATAGAAGAACGAAGGAAGGGTAGTCCTTCTTCCTAAGATTTTGGAGAAAAAAAATCCAATTTTTTCTTCCCAAACAAAAACGAGAAGTGGAAGTCGGCAGAAGTTCTTGGAGATGTTTTTGGCTAAAGACCAGAAATACCTATTAATGAAAGAAGAGGAGAGGTTGTCACACATCCTTTGGATAAAGGAATGCTTCGCCTCATGAATAACATACTTGCAATGATTTGCACGTCCCTTGCACAAATCAACAGTGTTAAAAGATAAGGGAATATAAGCCTCCATTCCTGTAACAATAAATTCAGCCATACGCTCTGGAGAGACAGAGGCAGCACCCAAGGAAAGGCATTACTGGCATCATCCCAAGGAAAGTCAAAATAGAATTTCCGTAAGCCAGTCTAGTCAGTGCTATTAAAGTACCATAACTGGCATCTAGACTCTAGAGACCATGTTACTCCACTTCTTGAATCTTTACACTGGCTGCCTGTCTCTGCTCGTGTGCAATACAAAATGTGCACACTATGTTATAAATCATTGTGTGGAACGGGACCTCACTATCTCTCCGATTTGCTCACTCTCTATGAACCTCAGCGACGGCTTCGTTCAAGCGATGACTCTATGACCTTAGAGCCGCCGCGCACCAGCACCAAGTCGTTTGGCGAGAAATCCTTTTCCTTTGCTGCACCTCTGCTCTGGAATGACTTGCCTTCCTCTGTTCGACGTGTTGACTCTCTTCCTGCCTTTAAAACCTCCCTCAAAACCTATCTGTTTCACAAGTCTTTCAAAGTCTAAGTCCTGTTTTCCCTTTGGATTGAGGTGGGACAGAGATCGAGAGTATGTCTGTGTACATGTGTGGGGGAGGGAGGGGAGGAGTAGAGGGAGTACACATCTGTGGGTTTTGAATGGGGAGGGAGAGGAATAGGGCTAGAGTGAAGGTGTGTCTGTGTGTGTGTATGTTTGTGTGTGTGTGCGCGGTGTGTGTGCGTTCGCATGATAATGTAAAGCGCCATGAGGGTAGTTTACTCTGCTTGATGGGGCTATATAAGACTCCTTTATTATTATTATTATTATAGAGAGGGGGAAAGTGGAGGAGGAGGAGGAGGAGGAGGAGGAGAAGGAAGAGAAGGAGGAAGAGGTGGAAGAGAAGGAGGAGGACGTGGAAGAGAAGGAGGAGGAGGAGGTGGAAGAGGAGGAGGAGGTGGAAGAGAAGGAGGAGGAGGAGGTGGAAGAGAAGGAGGAGGAGGTGTAAGAGAAGGAGGAGAAGGAGGAAGAGAAGGAGGAAGAGAATGAGGAGAAGGAGGAAGAGAAGGAGGAAGAGAAGGAGGAGAAGGAGGAGAAGGAGGAGGTGTAAGAGAAGGAGGAGGAGGTGGTGGAAGAGAAGGAGGAGGAGGAGGTGGAAGAGAAGGAGGAGAAGGAGGAAGAGAAGGAGGAAGAGAAAGAGGAGAAGGAGGAAGAGAAGGAGGAGAAGGAGGAAGAGAAGGAGGAAGAGAAGGAGGAGAAGGAGGAAGAGAAGGAGGAGAAGGGGGAAGAGAAGGAGGAGAAGGAGGAAGAGAAGGAGGAGAAGGAGGAAGAGAAGGAGGAAGAGAAGGAGGAGGTGGAAGAGAAGGAGGAGGAGGTGGAAGAGAAGGAGGAGGTGGAAGAGAAGGAGGAGGAGGTGGAAGAGAAGGAGGAGGAGCTGGAAGAGAAGGAGAAGGAGGTGGAAGAGAAGGAGGAGGAGGTGGAAGAGAAGGAGAAGGAGGTGGAAGAGAAGGAGGAGGAGGTGGAAGAGAAGGAGGAGGAGGTGGAGAAGGAGGAGGAGAAGTAAGTAAAGAGCCATTTACAAGAGTGTGGTCAGAAGAACTAATCAAAGGTGAAATTGCATAACTATAATGCAATGGAGTGAAGGTGAAAAACACGTCTAGAGTATTGGAAGAGTGGTCGTGATGATCTGGAACATGGGAAGGGTGGTTGATATTTTGCTCCATCCAAATGTTTATGAATGCAAAACATAAGAGCTTCATATCTTTATCAAGATATACCCAGAGAGGTATCAAGGAATAGATATCGATATCAAGGTATATTTATATCAAGGTATATGCAGAGAGACAGCCCTGATCTAATTTCTGAGATTCAGGGTCTCCATGTATTGTGCGAAGTGCAACAGTAGCATATCCAGGGTAGAATGACTGATTCGGAAACCAAATTGATGATGGATGGTCTGAGATCTGGCCATTGGATAAAGGAAGGATTAGATATCAACTGCGATGATAGATTTTGACCTATGACTTTGCTTATGATTGGAACCAAGCTAATGGACCTGAAGTTAAGAGGATCTGTTTTTGTGCCATTTTTAGCTCACCTGGAACGAAGTTCAGTGGAGCTTATGCGATGGGATTGTGACCAAATTTAGCACAAATGATAGTTACGCATTACAAACTCTTGTTTCGGCACGCGAATCTACCGTTGGCAGCGATCGCACGAGACACGAGCGGCCTCTGAAGGCTGCCTGGACGACCGGCATGGCTGATTACGACGACGCACAAAACGACCGAAACGCGCCTCTCCAGCGAAGCGCGCAGAACCTCCGGGATGCATATGGCAATCCTGTCCAGCTGTACAGCGCGCGCGGAGGATCGGAGAAGATCGGCAAACCGAGAGAGAGTCCCGGCTGGACAAACCATGTTTGTCCCAGCGTTGTCCCGGATGGATTGTCTAGATGTCGAGATGATTGTCATGCTAGATGTCCCGGATGGATTGGCCATCCCCGGATGTCCGACCGATCCATCCATTCAACACCTTCATGGAATGGCTCGGATCGACCATCCATGGACTCAAAGTCTCACTCAAAGACACAAAGACTCATGCAAAGACACAAAGTCATCCATGGACGCCATCCTGGGCCCCCACAAGGGGCGAGGTGGGAGTCGTTATACCGGACGGCACCCGGGCGAGCAACAATAACCTCCTGGGCCCCCACAAGGGGCGAGGTGGCCCGATCACAGGGAGGGGCCTTGTCAAGCAAAGGTCGCAGACGCTCCTTACCCGGAGCGACAGAGCCTAGGTCACGGTGTACCCCAGAAGATCTATCCATCGTGCGTAGGGAGTATTTGCACGTATCCTCGTGCATAGGTAAGTGATACCAGCGCGACCTCAAGGAAGCGCTTCAGATTAGCATCATGGTCATATCCCTTGGACATATCCACAAACCGTAAGATTATCGAGGTAGACGAAACATCGGTTAAGTGCTCCCGATCCCACATCCCCCCCCCCCCCCCCCCCCCCCACCGAGGTTGCAGCAGCGCGCGGCATACCGAAGTCAGACGACCTTCACAGTCTGGGTCAGGCTGAGTCTCAGTCAGTCTGGGGCAGAGTCTGGGGCAGAGGGAAAATGGAATCAGACGAGGCGTCTCGCAGTCTCGAAATGTACGAGCCAAGAGCTCTGTCCGATAAACAACGAGCCCAGAGTCAAGGGCGAACAGGCAGTACGGTGCCCCCGTTACATGCGCAGGTGACAAGGGAGTCGGGCGCGACGCTCAATGTCACCATTTCACGAGGTCACCGTGTACTCCCTAAACGGCGCTGGCGCGCGACCTTGAGGTAGCGCCGCGTTACGTTGTTTACGTCGTTTACGTAAAGGACATTTGGTACGTAGTTTACCAAGGTACATGGAAATGTAAACGAATCCCCGATGAGATCGCGGGAAGCACGCAATTACGTTAATGACGCTGTAAAGCAAACGCGTGATTTAGTCGATGACGTCATCAATTGGTTCGGGCGCGTGCGGGCGGGTTTGACGGCGAGTTCCAGCTGAGCGGTATCCCCAGACGGAGTAAAGTAGCACTCCGAAATCTAAAGTCTCGCGTCCATTGGGCAGCAGCATTCGAGCGAGCTCGAGATCGGTATACGGAATACGAACCCGGCCGACGAGCGAAAAGTATTATCTAGGGCGCACCACGTACGAGGGAAACCGAAAGTTGAGCTCGGCCCGTTGAACCAGTGCGGCTTCGCCGAGTCGAGAGGGCGAACATGCTTGGCAGCGATAGACCGCACGACCTGAAGTAGCGTCTCGTTTGTGGTGAATTGAGCATGAAGGATGAAGAGGAGGCCATTTGGTCCGTCAAGCCTGCTCTACATCAACACCACATTAATTCAATCCAACAGTTTATCAAATTAAATTAATTGGGTGAAACGCGGGGTGTGGAAAAGGAATGAAAGCAGTCGGTGTACAATGGTCGCAGGTGTTTAACGAATACGCCGTTTGAAGATCGGGAACAACAAATCAGGTAAAACAAAGGACGAAGAAGAACGATCATCTTAAAGAATACACATGTATACGATCATCTATCATAAGCATAAGCCCGAGTGTCGTGAAAGGCTATGAAGGTCCCGCTCGACGTCCTTAGAAACCCATCCGTGCTGCGACGAGTCCTCGCACGCACGGTGCCAAGCGAGCCTCCATTGAGGCGATTCCGGGCAGCGGAGTTCGCCGGCCTCGTTGAGTAGCCACATGTAGGTGGGATTGCGACGGCCGCGATCAGAATCACTGGCCTCACAGAGTAGGGCCTGCGAGAGGAATCGCATGCGAAGGGGTCCATCCAGCGAAGATGCGGCGCGCGCAACTGGCGCGTCGTGCATAGTAGGGATTCCATCCAGCGACGGTGTGGCGCGTGATTCGCGCGTAAGAGGGGTTCCGACGAGCAGCGATAAGAATCGCCGGCGTCGGAGAGAGTGCCCGCGATGGGTGCAGCGCGCACGATTCGTGCGTAGGAGGTGATTCCGGCGAGCAGCGATAGGAATCGCCGGCCTCGCCGAGTAGGGCCCGCGAAGGGAGCAACGTGCGGCTTCGCGGCGAGGAGGTGATCGGAATCAGAATGGAATCGTGGGCCTCCAAGAGTATTAGCACGCGATGGTGCAGTGCACGACGATTCGCGTGGAGGAGGTGATTCCACCGAGCAGCCGGAGTGAGCCGGCCGTGTGAGGCACGGCGTGATCCCGACGAGCAGTGCGCGATTCGCGCGGAGGAGATGGTTCCCCCGAGAAGCGAGTGGTCGGAGTGAGCCGGTCGTGAGAGGCACGGCGTGATTCCGACGAGCAGTGCGCGATTCGCGCGGAGGAGATGGTTCCCCCGAGAAGCGAGTGGTCGGAGTGAGCCGGTCGTGAGAGGCATGGCGTGATTCCGACGAGCAGTGCGCGATTCGCGCGGAGGAGATGGTTCCACCGAGTAGCGAGTGGTCGGAGTGAGCCGGTTGTGAGAGGGACGGCGTGATTCCGACGAGCAGTGCGCGATTCGCGCGGAGGAGATGGTTCCCCCGAGAAGCGAGTGGTCGGAGTGAGCCGGTCGTGAGAGGCACGGCGTGATTCCGACGAGCAGTGCGCGATTCGCGCGGAGGAGATGGTTCCACCGAGTAGCGAGTGGTCGGAGTGTGCCGGCCCGCGGGGAGGAGGCGATTCCACCGAGCAGCGAGTGGTCGGAGTGTGCCGGCCGTGTGGAGGCATGGCCGACATGGGAGTCGTGATCTCTCGCGTGGGAATCTCATCTCGGGCCGAAGCACGCAAATCTAGGATGATTCTTTCGGACGGGGCCGTTAGCGTTTCGAGCAACCGAGGCTAGATTCGTACCTTCGGCTCCAAGCGGGTCCGTTGTTCCGACGGGGTTGCGGCCGACATTTCCCAGTGGCCTCCTTCAGCAGGCGCCTTGCCGGAGTCCGTCATGCCTGCTCCGGCGTTCGGGCCTCAGGAGAGCAGTTTGCGTTTTGACGGCGCGGTCCCGCAAAAGGCTTGCGAGGTCCCCATCACATCCGGCCCTTTTGAGGCAGACCGGTGGCGAGAGTAGTCGGAGCTCCGTAGCTGGAGCTAGCTCGACGGGTCCTCCGCTGGGCATTCTTCTACGAGGGGAGCATTGCAGGAGCGTGGGCATTATCTTGATTCCGAGCGATGTCAGGAGAGGAATTTCGATTAAGTGTTGTGAAATCAAGATACAACATCGACCCATAAGGTAGGTTTAATCGAAATTCGTTCTCAACAGCATCTAGAGAGAAACCAATAAACATTGTATTAATATTACAGGTGAATACAGGTGCGTACAGGTGGTATGACTATAAATGAGCTTATGATATATATAGCAGAATCGTTACCTTTCTATGGAAGCCCAGAGGAGCTATAGAGTTACATTTCGATGATGGATCCACATCTCCTGTCTGCGCTGATATATATAGGAGCCGCGAAAGGGTCGCGTAGCGGCCATGAGGAGAATAACATCAGTGTCGTAACTTGGATGACGATTTCATCACAGTTATGTTGTGACTAAAGTTTATTCACTGCATTAAAAAAATCGGGGTCTAAGGGAGTCTACCGGGGGTCAAAGGGGATGCAGGTTTGACCCCCCCAAATTAGGAATTTGCTTATCCTCTGAAGCTACGCACACTATTTCGATGAAACTTGACCGCAACCTTCATCACCCATGATGTACCGAAGTTTGTCCACGGCACTAAGAACATCGTAGTCTGAGGGGTCTACCGGGGGTCAAACTGGGCCCAGGTTTGACCCCCCCCCCCCCCCCCCCACCCACCTACAAAATAGGTGTTTACTTTCTTCTCTGAAACTACACACACAATTTCGATGAAACTTGACCACAACCATCACCACCCGTGATGTACCAAAGTTTGTTCACGGCATTTTAAAAATCGGGCCCTGAGGGGGACTGAGGGGGTTGGAGGTTTCCTCCCAAAATAGGTATTTGCCTTCTTCTCAGAAACTGCAACATAGGGGCAATACACCTGGCGCTCACCTGGTAGAGAAAACAGTATACTACACTGACTTCAGGTATTTAAAACCAATATCAGTGGTTTCAGACAGGACAGCATGTTGATTCATAATAACATAATCTTAAGACTTTAACCCTTTGAGTATGGATGACGTCCAGTGCCGCAACCCGCGAAAAAGTTTTGTGTACGGATGACGTTACTACACGTCATCGACTATACCTATAAATAGATCGTCAGTACATGGTTGCATTCCCGTAATGCCAAATTAATCCCATACCGGGGGTATTTTTATCAAAAAAAATTCCCGTACTCAAAGGGTTAAACAAACAAACAAAAATACGTATTTTTTCTTATGAGCACCTCATCAATCATCTTTGAAAAGGGTGTTATAACATACCCAAACACCCAGTTTTCATCATTGCAGTCTGTTGGAGGTCCAGATGTATGCCTGCAGAGTTTGGGGCCGCTAGGTTTCATGGTTGTGAAGTTATGGAGGAGACAACGGACGGACGGACGCACACTGCCTTTTATTATCACTATTATTGTTTATATATATATATATATATATATATATATATATATATATATATATATATATATATATATATATGTGTATGTATATATATATATATATATATATATATATATATATATATATATATATATATATATATATACAGACTTGGCATTTAATATGGAATATTTTTTTTGTGGGGGTGAACTCACTTTTCAAGATGACTTAGAACCAAAAGTTCATTGGAATTATGTTGAAATTATTCTAGATTTTGTTAATGTGACCTTTAAAAGAAACAAAAACCACATTTGACATTTCGAAGCAAATAAATTGATCCTTGAAAGTGATGTAAACTGATATCGAACTCAATTCACGGACAGTACTGTGTTAAACTTCGTGCGTTTTCCAGAAGTATCTCTTTATTTTGCACATTAGGCAAAAAAAATTTTAACAAAAACAAAAGTTAAATTACGACTGGGATTACGGAGAGTAAAATTACAGTTCAGTACTTCGTGTAACCCCCACGAGCATTCAGGAGAGCACGTACACGTTGAGGCATGCTGTTCACGAGATTTGCCAAGGTTTGGACAGGAATCGCTTGCCATGCAGTTACAATAGCCTGCTGCAATTCACGCACAGAGGCAGGCTGTCGATTTGACGACAGGCAGGCTGTCTGGTCCAAGTTGTCGATTTGACGCGTTAATTCTGCCCACAAGTTCTCTATCGGATTCACATCCGGGGACATGGCAGGCCACTCCATATGCTCTGCACCACGGTCAGCAAGAAAGTGTTGGATCATGCGAGCACGATGAGGCCATGCATTGTCATCTTGGAAGACAAAGTTTCCTCGAAAGGCTGCACGAACAAATGGAAGCAATGTTTCTTCCAGAATGGCCCTGTGCCCTGAACTGGTTCAGGTTTCCATTCAGAACCACCAGGTCAGTTTTGCCCCCTGCATGAAAAGCAGCCCAAACGATCACCCCCACCACCTCCAGCTTGGACTCTTGGCACTATACAATCTTCGTTGTAGGCTTCATGCACTTGTCTGCGCACTCGGATGTGGCCATATTGACGATAGACCAGAAATCTAGACTTGTCACTGAAGATCACGTGATTCCAGTGTCCTGGCTGCCATTTACGGTGCTCTCTGGCCCACTGCAATCGGCGCTGGCGGTGTTGGCTGGTCAGATCTGGCTTTCTCAGCGGACGCCTGGCACGATAGCCTGCTTGAACCAGTCGTTGGTTGACTAGCCTTCTGGATACAGGCACATTTGTCAGTTGCTGCCACTCAGCCCTAAGCCGATTAGCTGACTTGGTATGGCCATTGCGGACTAACCGGTGCAGCTGGCAATCATCCCTCCTTGTGGTTCTGCGGGGACGTCCTGACCTCGGCATTGGAGTAGGGACACCCCTCTGAGCATTTGGATCTTTGACACCTGACCTTGAGTGATGACATATTGCCGAGCAATAGCACACTGTTTCATGCCGGAATTTCGTAAAGCCACCACTAAATGACAAACAGCATTGTCGAGTTGACGGACCATCTCCAGGGGAAGCGGCAATAACTTTTGTAGACGTGCAGCAGTTGTTTTCCACTAATACACAACGCAACAACCCTTATATACCCGATTGTGAAGCCAATCGTCAAATGTACCTGTCCGTACATTTTGTCACGCCACCTGTGATATAATCCTGTTATTGACTTCTTGCTGCGACAGACAATCAGTGACATGGTTCTTTTAACAAAGAAATCACTGAAGCATAAAAGAAACTCACCAGATTGATATACCGAGTTCAGAAGGTAAACCCAAGTCAAGAAAAAAAAATTCCCATATTAAATGCCAAGTCTGTATATATATATATTGTTATGTCGGTGGTTTAGAGTGATATGTAAGTCAGGTAGATTTGTGTAGGTATCATGCTCTGATTGTCGTGTAGAAACCTTGATGTAATATAGTCTAGTAGGAAGACTAGGTCCCCCTGCACCCCCCGGAGATATACTTCTAATCAGTGTTTCTAGATTGGAAAAAATGTGTAGAAAATGACTAGCTATGGCCCCAAGCTGAAAAAATGTCCCACATACCATTTTTATGCAAATTACTGCTGCAAATTTTATGCAAAATTATGCAAATTTTATGCAAATTTTTGATGAGGAGTAGAGTTGAGGGGTCTTTGAGGGCTTCATCGAGGTGCTCTCGGTTGCAAGACTGGGTCATTCTGAGAAGCACAGCAGGGTCAGAGATCATGATGTTCTCCTCCTCAGTGAATCTCTCCATCAACAGCCTCTCCATTGCCTCACACACTGTTTTGAGGCAAAAGAGGGACTTTGCGTAGGCCTTTCCACTGAGAACACCTTTGAGAGATCCACTTGTTACTAGTTGTGCCTCAAAGAGAATCTCTGCATATCCAGAACCACGCATCTTGTGTCCAGTGAGCATCCCGATGTAGTTCATGGATGTGTGGAAGGGTCCAATCGTTACTACATGACTAGCAAATTCATTTGGCCAGCGCCAGATGATGGGAAGGGCTTTCATGCAGACACCCAGATCAAATGTATTCAGGACCCATCTCTGACCCACCTCAGCAGTTGCTGCCTCGGAACGCTTCAGTAGCTCACGAACAACTGCGTTGTCTGTGATCGGTCTGTGCCTGGTGCCTGCATGGCATGGCAATGGCCTGCAGCCTGTGCCTGGGCTAGGGGGTTTCACCTCTGCAACTGGTTCTCCCCCACCCAGCAACAGTCGACTACTGCACGCCTATCCACCAACCGATCACAGACAACGCAGTTGTTCGTGAGCTACTGAAGCGTTCCGAGGCAGCAACTGCTGAGGTGGGTCAGAGATGGGTCCTGAATACATTTGATCTGGGTGTCTGCATGAAAGCCCTTCCCATCATCTGGCGCTGGCCAAATGAATTTGCTAGTCATGTAGTAACGATTGGACCCTTCCACACATCCATGAACTACATCGGGATGCTCACTGGACACAAGATGCGTGGTTCTGGATATGCAGAGATTCTCTTTGAGGCACAACTAGTAACAAGTGGATCTCTCAAAGGTGTTCTCAGTGGAAAGGCCTACGCAAAGTCCCTCTTTTGCCTCAAAACAGTGTGTGAGGCAATGGAGAGGCTGTTGATGGAGAGATTCACTGAGGAGGAGAACATCATGATCTCTGACCCTGCTGTGCTTCTCAGAATGACCCAGTCTTGCAACCGAGAGCACCTCGATGAAGCCCTCAAAGACCCCTCAACTCTACTCCTCATCAAAAATTTGCATAAAATTTGCATAATTTTGCATAAAATTTGCAGCAGTAATTTGCATACAAATGGTATGTGGGACATTTTTTCAGCTTGGGGCCATAGCTAGTCATTTTCTACACATTTTTTCCAATCTAGAAACACTGATTAGAAGTATATCTCCGGGGGGTGCAGGGGGACCTAGTCTTCCTACTAGACTAATAAGTTCTGTTTAGACCGTGTGTTCGGATTAAGCTTGTATATTTGTCCCTATTACGAGGAATGGGGCGTGTTAACTAATGTATGGATTATGTTAATTACCCTGTTCGTAAGACCTCGTGATTTATCCGTTGTCCCTTATGGCACCACACCACAGACACTAGTTGGAATCCCACATTTAAATGCCCATTCATTCAACCAAATAAATACAAGCGTTACGCCTAGGTCCCCCGTCGGGGAAGTGATGTGAGTTGACAAAGTGGAACACGCAGAAAACATGCTATGATATGATATTTCGCTCACAAGGGTCAGACAAACTTGGAGGCGGCCATCTTGGAATTTGACGTGGCGACCCAATTTTAAACAGCGTTCTTCCGTGTGCCTAGATACACCCACACACCAGATTAGAAGTTGGTACTTCGCTTATTTTTCGAGATATTTCGCTCACAAGGTTCAGACATATATATGGTGGCGGCCATCTTGGATTTTGACGTGGCGACCCAATTTTCAATAGCCTTCTTCCTTATGGCGAGATACACCCACACACCAAATTAGAAGTTGGAACTTCGCTTATTTTTCAAGATATTCATCTCACAAGTGTCGGACATACATCGTGGCGGCCATCTTGGATTTTGACGTGGCGACCCACTGTTCAATAGCGTTCGTCCTTATGCCGAGATACACCCAAACACCAGATTAGAAGTTGGTACTTCGCTTATTTTTCAAGATATTCATCTCAAGATAAATACAAGCGTTACGCCTAGGTTTTTGACGTTACGCCTAGAATCTCACAAGGTTCAGACATACATGGCGGTGGCCATCTTGGATTTTGACGTGGCGACCCAATTTTCAATAGCCTTCTTCCTTATGCCTAGATACACCCACACACCAGATTAGAAGTTGGTACTTCGCTTATTTTTCAAGATATGCAGGTTACAAGGTTCAGACATACATGGCATCAGACATACATGGCGGCGGCCATCTTGGATTTTGACGTGGGTTGCACCCACACACCAAATTCGAATGTGGTCCTTCGCGTACGCACGCACGCATGCATGCCCGCACGCACGCATGCCGCATGCACGCACACCCGCACGCACGCACGGACGGACGGACGGACGGACGGACACACGGACGGAAGGGAAAGCCATAGTCCCCCCTTTCACTCTGCTGAGCGATGGGGGACAAATAAAACTAACTGTAAACCCAGATCAAACACTACCACTAATTACCCCGACTGGTTGAGCACACATCGCTCGGGCAGGCCGAGAGAACCCACCCCGGGGAGCCGTGATTGGTCAGGGCGGAGCAAGAAGCGACTCGCTATTGGGCGGGAGTTGACCAATGGGAAGGACGGAGTAAGGAAGGACTCGTGATTGGCCAGGGGCGTTGCAAGAAGCTTCCCACATATTAGTGGAAGGAAGGCTGAGAAGGAAGCAGAGGGCCGTTTGGTGAAGACCACGGAGGATGTCAGAGGCGAGCAAGAAGCGGCGTGCTGATTCGAGGAGAAGTGCCGGTGACGTCACAAGCTGACGTTAAAAGCACTCGAGGATGGGCATTTCTTTTTCTCCTTGTGCTGGACTCTCTTCTTCTTGCCCTCCGCCTTGCTCGCTGACCTGGACCCCTGCTTATTGCCCTTCCTTGCCTCTCGCTCACCCCTGGCCCTCGACACCCTTGCTGACACCGGCATCGTCTCCTCATTCCCCTGTTCGACTGACATGAGGAGAGAGCTGCAGTTTACCAGGCAGAAACGATGCGTGGACGAACGCTCAGGCCTGCGCGCTCGAAGCCTGTTTTGCCACCAACGACCGGGCGGTTCCCGCCAACACCAGAGCCGCGTCCAGAATGCGCGCTCGAGTTTGACAAACCCTGATGAGAGCCCGAGCTGGTTGAGCTAAGTGCAAGACTTACACAATTATTTTCCAACGTTATTTTATCCCTCCATCTGTGTTCAAGTCTGGTGTGAAGGATCCTATAGGAATTTAGTTTGAGCGTCGTGTTTTCTTGTTATCGGCACCCGTGTAAATAAATCCTTTCATTATTTTTCCTGTACATTTTTAAACCCGTTTCCGTGTGAGTTACTTTCCGCAGGTTTGAAGACTGCCTGGCGGGATCACACAGGTAAGTTATTCAGCTTCCTCTTCTTCTTTCTTTCCTCCCGCGCAGATATAGTACAATCCGCTATTAAACTGAACGCCCAGGAGTAACGCTCGATTGCCTTCCGTGGTTCTTTCAGTATTAATTGAGGGAACCACACGACATATATATATATATATATATATATATATATATATATATATATGTATGTATATATGTATATATATATATATATATATATATATATTATATATATTATATATATATATATATATATATATATATATATATATACATATATATATATATATATATATATATATATACATATATATATATATATACATACATACATACATACATACATACATACATACATACATATATACATATATATATATATATATATATATATATATATATATATATATATATATATATATATATATATATATATATATATATATATATATATATATATATATATATATATAGCAGTAAAGTATGTTTGTTTGTTTGTTTGTTTGTCTGTCCTCTTATAACTCGAGAACTACTCATCGCAGTGCAAAACCAAAGGCATATTCGGAATCAGTTCGTCTCAGAGCAACTACAGCACACCTTAAAATTTAAAAAACTTCGCGTTTTAAAATTATGACGTCATCAGCGTGTTTTGGAACGTTAATTTTTCAACTTCATATTCGGAATCAGTACGTCCCATAGAAACTTCTTAACGTTAATTTTTCAACTTCATCCGATTGACATGGGACCAACGGCATGTGACAGAGAGTGAAACATTTATTTGACGACAATGATTTCCAACTTCCGGGTTCGGAATGCGGGACCAATGCCATTTGACAGGGAATAAAAAATAAATGCGACATTCAATTGACGACAATGACTTCCGACTTGACTCCCCCCTCCCCCTCCCCTCCCCCCTCCACCCTACCCCCTCCCCTTCTCCCTCCCCCCTCCCCCTCGCCCCTCCCCCTCCCTCCTCCCCCTCCCCCTCCCCTTCTCCCCTCCCCCTCCCCCCCTCCCATTCTCCCCTCCCCCTTCTCCCCTTCCCCCTCCCCCTCTCCCCCTCTCCCCCCTCCCCTTCTCCCCTCCCCTCCCCCCTCCCCCCTCCCCCCCAATCCCCCTCCCCTGCCCCCTCCCCCCCTCCCCCCTCCCACCCCCTCCCCCTCCCATCCCTCCCCCTCCCCTCTCCCCCTCCCCCTCTTCTCCCCTCTCCCCCTCCCCCTCCCCCTCTTCTCCCCTCCCCCCCTCTTCTCCCCTCCCCCCCGTTCCCCTCCCCTCCTCTCCCCCGCCCGGCAATGCCGGGTACTTCTGCTAGTATATATATCTATCTATAATTCCAGTAATCTCTGTACGTTTGTACGTTTGTACGTCTGTACGTCTGTACGTCTGTACGTCTGTTTGTCTGTGACCGCTGTTTCTCGACAACCACGGGTCCGATATACTTTTAACTTGCCAGGTATATTGCTGGGGACCCGAGGATGTGCCTTTTCAAGGTTTCATATTAATCGGACAATTACTTACCGAGCTATGTCCAAAAAACGATTCAACCAATCAGAGAGCAGCGAACTATCGCGTGTGCCGAACGTGGCGGACACACTCTGCCTCGGATGGCACATTTGAGAGCGTATTCATTTATTTCACGTTTGCAAACTATGTTGGCGCTATGTTGGCGTTAAACGATGTTTTAAAACTAATAAAAACGAATTTGCGATTCATTCGCTTTCCTGCGCGTTTGTGCACGCGATGGCGATTTCTTTACCAAACTCCGGAAGCCGTTCGCTTTGGACCAAACCATTTCATGTAAATAGAGGGGGGGGGATATAATTTTAGATATAGATATAGTACGGGCAATGCCCTAGTATATATAAAGGGAGGATGTTGCTGTGAAAGAATTCCTCAGTGGCATCAATATCAGGGTGGCAGAGATGGAAGATCAACCCTGAAGTGAGAGGGTAGCTTGCAGTCCTTGCCCTTCTGCCTGAGTGAACTAGTAGCAGACTCTGCACACTAAGGTGGCTCTCCGACAACAGCCAGGGAGATGTGGACTCTCACAATACGTTGATGAGCCATTTGGAGCAGTGTATGAACAGGAGACATAAGAAGGAAAGTTGGTCATTACCAGGGACAGAAAGGAGGATTTCCATTGACAAAATTCTTGGTTGGAACGTTCACAGATTTGGTCAGGCCCATGGAGTTGTAGAAACCCTTTGATGCAGTGTTATGATTGGTTGAAGAGATGGCAACTCCCACCCAATTGGATGAAGAAAGTTTAAATTTCCATGTATGAAGAAACGAGTTATGGGAGGATTAAAAGTGGGTCCATGTTGGCAAAGATAAAAATGCAAATGGCATTGTTACTGTTCGGAGGATGCCACAGCATACAGACAATCAAGAGGTGGTTGATGAGGGGAATGCACAGCCAAAGTTACTCTTGAGTAGTTGGATCGTGGAATGGGGTTCAGGCTTGTTGAAACAGAAGAAGCATCGTTGGAGTGAGACACAGAGGAATTATGGACTTTTTATGGGGAAGACTGATTCTCTTAAGCTCTCAGTGCCCTCCCCTCACCTCCCCAGTAGACCCACTCGAGACTAGGTCAGGTTTAAAAGCAGCAATCTGGATTGAAAGATATGTCAGGTGGCAGTAAAGTTACTTTTTTTTTGTCGTCTTCCAACAACTTTCACTCATTAATTGACTTTCTTCTGATTTTCCACTCTTCATTTATTTATGACCTACCAATTTCCATTTAATCACCTTGCACATGCCAATCAACCAAGCCACTATTTGCTACAACATTTATTGAACTCTCCTTGTACTCCAAGCTGTATGTTTAATTTACTGTTTTCCCATGTATTTCCCATTAGCCTGGTGTAGGCTTAGCGGTTCGGGTGCCGACTTGGGATCCCTAGGATCCTGAGTTCGAATCCTGGGTGATCACTGAATTAACGCCAGGGGGGTTGACTCAGCCTGTCATCCTTCTGAGGTCGGCAAATTGAGTACCAGTTCACTGGCAATTCCCTGTGTGTCGCAAGAGGTGACCAACAGGGTTGGCGGCAGGAAGGGCATCCGGACCATAAAACATTGCTTCAAAAAGGGGACCACGGTGCCCGAAAAAGGCCAACCCCAGCTCTGTGGGGAAAAAGGGCCTCTAAAGGTGGTTCCATGTATTTCCCATTGCACTCTTTTGTACAAAGTTTCAGATAGCTGCAGGTCACTTCCTGATGTTAATCCTATAACTAAGCTATAAACTTTTAATTTTTGCTGTTTACATTTATTCAATTTTCACTTGCCATTTTTGATACACCATGGTCTCTCTTCTGCTAATTCATTTTCTTTGTTTTTTATTTTCGCATTCACCTCAACACTGCTCAAACTCCTTTGGAACAAAACTCAAACAAAATATAGTACATGATCAGTGACATTTGGAGAATCTTGAAATTTATTTTGTGTTTTACTCTTCTTACTTTGACATAAAACTAATTCCAAGCAGAAGCATAATCACAAACTATGAATCCGATTTGAAACAGAAATGTACATTGAATCTATGCTTCTCTGATAAATGGTTAAATAATTATTTATTCTTCCTTCCTTACACAAATGAAAACAGCAATTGAAAGGAAAAGTTCTCATCAAAGGGAAGAAGCTGAAGCGTATGCAGCAACCTGCAGGAGATGTCGGTTTTCGCGCTGCACAAAATGGGGAGGTGGGTGAGGTTAGTGATGAGGATGAAGCTGCAGAGATGGAGGACGAGGATGTTCGCTGCAAAGTCAAAAGTCATGACACGGTCAGAGCACTTCAATATTTTCACAGACGCTTGACAGAAAAATCTCAAAACCAATTTTTATTGACTATCCATTTCTAATTTCCATAGGAGAGACACCAGAATTTGGCAAAGGAGTTATCGGATTGCATCGTTTACTGCTGCAGTGTACACTTTCCTGGACTCGGAAGTCCACGACACCCATGGGAGACATCCTCTCTATCTGAGGGGAAAGCACTTAAGCTGCTCAAAGATGGAGGTGTGTTAAAACTAAAATCCCCCCCCCCACGTAATCATTTCATTATGAATGTTTAATCCTCCTTTCTTGATAAGTGTGATGCTTCATTGCATTATGGAATACATGTCAGCAACACGAGTACACTGGCACATCATACATACACTATTACTCAGCTGTCGATGGCAATACATTGATGTTAGCGGAAATATTGCTAGTATTGCTTCACAATAAAAGTCTTGTTTAAAAAAAATTTTGACAAATTAATTATATTCTTTGTTAATTTTAAGTTTAAGTTGGCATCCGGATTTGGAAGCCAACTTAGATATGTGGTTTGCTCAAAAAAGATCATGGCTGATGGTGAGGCCCAAAACTTTGAGTGACTGAACTTCTTCAAGAGGATTGTGAAGAAAAAGTATATGGGAGGATTCACCAGATGGTCTTTCAAGAGCGACAGAGTGAGAGTGAACGATTTTATCGGGATTGAACAATATATTCCACACATTGGGACCAGCGCATGATTCTATATCAAGGTCTGCGGAGAGAGAAGAGGCTGCTGCCTACCTATCTGAAGGATGAGCGATACCATGGTAGAGGGGGGAGTCAAGAGCAAAGAGATAGATAATTTTCCATAGAGTCAGAAATATTGTTAATGAAAATTAGGATTTGGAGTGGGCCCATATACTAAAAAAAATTGGGGAATATAATGTTCCGTTATTATCCCAAACAAAAACCAATTCCTTATCAAAAGCATAATCGTTAGCTCGTTGACGACGGAGTCAACAAGTTCTTAAAACCATAATGATGTCCTTCAGTCAGTCAGTCAGTGGGTCAATTACCAATTTTTTCCCAACTACACCTCCTAGGTGGCTCAATGGATCGTTTTGAAACGAGGCATGGTGATTCATGACAACGATGCGCAAAAACGAATGGAGCCCTTTTTAAAATTTCCATCCAGGTGATGAGATAATTAACGTTAAATGAAATTCCGTAAATATCACATCGAGTCGTCCATATAGATATAAATACCAGTTTGTTTTTGGACTATGTATGTATGTCTAGACCATCAACAGGCTGCCTTCCATCCATTGGTCAAGACAGTTGGCCTGACTCTTGCCACAATTGTAAACTGAAAAAAATCATATGTCCCACCATTTTGGTGCTATGATGAGCCTCAGACATCTTTAGAAGTGTCATATTCACAATCACATTGCCCTCCCTACAAGTTTTCCATTCAGTATAAAAAAGCGACTTTTAAAAGGATCATCAAATATTCAAATGTTGGAGTCGATAAGTGTCAGTGAAGGCGAGAGTACGTGTATGTCATGCATACGTAAGGCCTTAGGCTTCAGGCCTCTGGTATCAGCCTATGGGCCTGTGCAATTGGAATTATCAGAGCTATATAACCACAATGTATTATATATGCACTTAAATCGGTAGGCATGTTTTTTGCTTCATGTGCATAAGGTTTCCACAGTTTAATCCCTAGGTCTTTGAAGTCCTCAAACTCCATCCGCTGGTTCTTGACAAAATCAACAAGAAAGTCCAGTCACAACACCATGCCATTCTCATAAAAGCCAGTCTCTTGAAGCAAGATCGACTGAGCTTCATTTTGGCAATCAACTTTCTGTTCTACATCAGTTTCCAGGTATTTCAACACTTTGCATATGGGAGTGCAACTTCTGAGAAAGGCTGCCACGGCTACCTATCTTGCTGACCATCGATTACCTGAAAGCTGCTTGTGAACAGACAGCCCTAACAGCTTCAGGCTTTCACAAAGCAGTTGCCAGTGTTAAATCGATACAGAGAGACAAGTGTACAACTTTTGTACAATGTCGAAGAATCTGAAGACCCCAGCTGCGTTCGCTGGCACTTCTCCCCACATGGTTGAGCGAGTGAGGTGCACATGGTATAAATGTTGCATATGGGCATTGATTGCTTCCTGGTGTTAGTTTTGACACCAATGTATTTGCCACTCATCCAACTCTGCATGGGCCCCCTCTTCGCTTGTACTCTGGGTGACCGCACTATCTGCTCCATACACCCCCCCTCCTCCCCCCCACTCCCTACACCCCCTCCTTTAACCGTCATTGGGTGCACAGTAAAATAATAAGGATATGATGTGGTAAGATTTAAGTACAAGCGAGCCTATTTTGACTCCCATATTTCATTTATCGACTACAGTTTTTTAAGTCAAGTATGCGACTCAATGCATAAATGTCATGACCTAACTCCCTTGTCTACCTTGTACCTCTGCAGGAACAGAGCTTGTTCGCCACAACAGTCAGTTTATGATGAGAGTGTACCCAGCTGCCCGCA
This sequence comes from Myxine glutinosa, assembly GCF_964187855.1. Classification (NCBI taxonomy): domain Eukaryota; kingdom Metazoa; phylum Chordata; class Myxini; order Myxiniformes; family Myxinidae; genus Myxine; species Myxine glutinosa. Next base: position 109,383,470 of record NC_136267.1, read on the forward strand.
GGACTGATTCATCTAACTTTGACCCTACGCCTTATTGGAGTGCTGGATATCAAATTGGTAAGCTGTATTAATTTTTTGAAATATTTTGATGTGCATGTCTCTCAAATAAAATGTACTAAGATTTAATTTAAAAAAAATTATTCTTTGTTAACAATATGGCTTTTAATTTAATTATTGACATTTATAACCTCGTTCTCATTCTATCTGTCAAATACATATTCCAATGGGATGCAATTATGAATTCCACCTGGAGGCTATGATGGTGCGAGGTGCGGCTATGATGCTGATGCAATGTCCTTGTAGGTTAGAGCAAAAATTTGGAATTTTTCCATAGCAGCAGCAAACATTGGTCAATTCTCTATGAAAGACACCACATGATTTTCAATATCCTCCAGAAAATTCAAGCAGATAGGACAGCCGGCTTGACATCGCTCGCTAAAGGATGACGTACTGACTGATACAACATCCTGCCTGCGAAGCATTATAAGATGACAATAAATAATCATCTCGCAAATCGAACCTAGATGTGACAATTGTCTCGCAAATCGAACCTAGATGTGACAACTTAAATGTTTGTGTGCTACTTCGAAGCTATCCTGCCCTGCCAGACCATTGTTTGTGAACCTTCCATCCTTTGCATCCTTTGCTGTTTAGCCTTTTAAAGATCCTTACCATCTCTGTATATAACTAGATGGTATTCATAGAATAGTTACCCTACGCAGTCAACTTGGTGCGAGCCAACTCTTGTTTATTTTTTTGTCTGCCCCAATATGGCTGCCTGAACATGTGACAAAAAACCCCTAACAATCGCTAAACATTCTAAAGAAGAAGGCGCTCCTATGGTGACAATTTTGTGTCAATCGGACCAACGGTTGCCGAGAAAATGAATTTTAAAATGCAGACATGCATGTACGACATACGTACGTATGGACTGAACCGATCGCTTAACCCCGCTTTTTGCTTCGCGAGCGCAGCGTAACTATAACGGCACTCGGTAGAGCACATATCTCCGCCAGACTGAAGTTTGTTTTGTCTCTCAAACATACACCAACCAGAGCTGAGGATCTGGTCACATGATAGGAGTGATGTGATGTCATTACCGCGGTACGACGGCTGACTCCACACACTGACTTTTGATTCCTATGCCGTTCAGGCCAGACATATCGTTGAACCCTGTCATGTATCAGCATGGTCTACCTTTACGTTTTTCATTCAGTGTGAAGCACAAACAAACACATGAAGCACATGAAGTAAAACACATGAAAATAAGGATCTTTTATAACACTTTGTAGCGGTTACCGGAAGCATACACAATCACCTTGCACCGGCTGATGACGCAACCAGCGAGCGGTTACTTGTCCGGACTCGCCCGGGCGTGTCCAGACTTGCCTTTCCCGGGCGAACACTTCACTTGCATACCATGCCCCGTTGAGAGGCGTGGCTTACCTATTTGCATACCACGCCCCACCTGAGAGGCGTAGCTTTTGTGTGTTGAACTTGACTTATAAATTGCCGCCCGTTCGATCGGCTGAATCAGTGCTTTTGAGTTCTTTCGAGTGAGCTGGAAATAAATAGCTCAGTGAAACTTCATTCCTGGCGTCGTCCATTTTGTCCGGTTTTATCGTGCGAGCATAGCTCCCACAATTGGTGACCCCTTTTCAAGAACATGGCGATGGAGTCATCTGTAGCTTTGAAGCTCCCTGGCTTCTGGGAATCACACGCAGCCGTCTGGTTCGCCCAGGCAGATTCTCTCTTCGCCCTGCGGAACATCACGGAGGACACGACGCGCTACCACCATGTGGTCTCCGCGTTCAACGCCTCCACTGCTGCCCGGGGCCTGAGCTTCCTACAGAACCCGCCGAACGCCGACAAATACGGCGTGCTCAAAGGCCTACTCCTCGGTGCGTTTGGACTCACGCAGACCGAACGCGCGCGACAACTGCTCGACCTCCCAGAGCTGGGTGAGGCCCGTCCATCCGAGCGCATGGACCACATGCTGGCTCTACTCGGTGACCACAGCCCGGATTTCCTCTTCCGCGAGCTGTTCCTCCGGCAGCTACCCGGGCAGGTACGGTTAGCTTTGGCTAACTCGCCCATCACGGACCCTCGCACCCTGGCCAAGGAGGCCGATAAAATTTTTCTCGGCCAGGCGACACGTCGGAGCGGCCGCCTGGAACCCTGGGCCGACCGAGGCAGCGCCCGCGCCACGACCGGCCGAGTCAGCGCCACTGGCGGCAGCGGCCGCCGCGACGCCCCGTCGACCGAACCCGACGAGACCGCCGGAGCCTCCACCAGAGCAGACCATGTGCTACTACCACGCCAGGTTCGGGCAGAAGGCCAGAACGTGCCACCCACCGTGCACTTTCGGCAGGTCAGGAAATGACCAGGCCGGCGCTCGCTGCCTGCCATGAGCATCGGCCATTCAGGCAGCATTCTGTTTATCAAGGACACAGCGTCCGGGCGGCGTTTTTTGTGTGACACCGGCGCTCAGCTGAGCGTGATACCCGCCTCGGTGCAGGACAAACAGGCCGCGCTTTGCGGCCCCACCTTGGTCGCCGCAAACGGCTCCTCCATCCGCACCTTCGGTTCACGCAGCGTCGCACTCTGCTTCGGGGGCCAGGGTTTCAGGTGGGACTTCATCACGGCGAACGTGCCCATGGCCTTGCTGGGTGCAGATTTTCTTTGCGCACATGGGCTTTTGGTGGACGTCAAACGGCGTCGGCTCATCAACGCGGAGACCTTCAGCTCGCTCGCTTGCTCATTGAGCGGCTCCGCACCAACCAAGCTAGCCTGCGCGCTCCCGGCCGCGGACGATTTCACCCACCTGCTCGCCGAGTTGCCCGCCCTCACGCAGCCGACGTTTTCGGCCGTCGCCGTCAAACACGGCGTCGAACACCACATCCCGACCACAGGTCCACCGGTCTATGCCAGGGCTCGTCGCCTCGACCCGACCAAACTCGCCGTGGCCAAGGCAGAATTCGACGCGCTGGAGCGATTGGGCATTGTGCGGCACTTGAATAGCACGTGGGCCTCGCCCCTGCACATCGTGCCCAAACCGGGTGGCGGATGGCGACCATGCGGAGATTACCGCCGCCCCAATGACGCCACCACCCCGACTGGTACCCGACACCACACATACAGGACTTTCCCGCCCGTTTGGCGGGGCGGGTGACCTTTTCCAAGGTCGACCTCATTCAGCGCTACCAGCAGGTACCCGTCCGGCCGGCCGACGTGCCGAAGACGGCGGTCATTACACCTTTTGGCCTCTTCGAGTTCCTTCGCATGCCGTTCGGCCTTAAGAATGCGGCCCAGGCCTTCCAGCGGCTGATGCACAGTGTGCTGCGCGACCTCACCTTCCTTTTCGTCTACTTGGACGACATTCTCATCGCCAGCACTTCCCGGGCGGAGCACCTCATCCACCTGCGCATGCTTTTTGAGCGCCTCGGCCAGCAGGGCCTCATCATCAACCCGGCGAAATGCCAGTTTGGCGTAACAGCCGTCGACTTCCTGGGGCACCGCATCACGAAGTGTGGGGCCGTCCCGCTGCCTACCAAGGTGGAGGCAGTCACAAGTTTCCCGCGCCCCCGCTCCATCAAGGCCCTGCAGGAATTTTTGGGGATGGTAAATTTCTACCACCGGTTCATGCCTCGTGCCGCCCAACTCATGCGCCCCCTGTACGAAGCCCTCCGGGGCAAGCTGGCCAAGCACGACGTCGCCTGGACCAAAGAAATGGACGAGGCGTTCACGGGCGCTAAGCTGGGCCTCGCAAACGCGACCATGCTGGCGCACCCGGCGCTCGATGCACCCATCGCCCTCACCACGGACGCTTCCGACTCCGTGGTGGGCGCCGTGGATGAACAGTGGGTGAATGGGGCTTGGCAACCGCTGGCCTTCTTCAGCCGGCAGCTTCGCCCGAACGAGCTCAAGTATAGCGCTTTCGACCGCGAGCTCCTCGACCTTTACCTGGCCGTTCGCCACTTCCGCCATCTTTTAGAGGGCCGCCCGTTCACGGCGTTTGTGGACCACAAACCCCTGGTCTTCGCCATGGCCAAGGTTACGGAGCCGTGGTCGGCCCGCCTGCAGCGCCACCTCTCCGCCGTGTCCGAATTTACGACGGACATCCGGCACGTCACGGGCAAGGACAACGCTGTGGCCGATTGCCTCTCCCGGTCCGGCGTGAACGCCGTCCACCTGGGTGTGGACTTCGCCCGCATGGTGGCCGACCAGACCGCCGACCCCACGGTGCAAGCCCTCCGGGCAGCGGACACAGGCCTGCGGTTGGCCGACGTCCCCTTCGAGGACACAGGCACAGTTCTCCTGTGCGACGTTTCCCTGGGCCAACCTCGCCCCATCGTGCCCACTGGATGGCAGCGGCACATTTTTGACGCCCTCCACGGCCTTTCCCACCCGGGCCGGAAATCATCACAGAAGCTCATGGGAGCGAAATTCGGCTGGCACGGGCTCCGTAAAGACGTCCGCGACTGGGCCAATGCCTGTGTCGCCTGCCAGTGCGCGTAGGTCCACCGGCACACCCAGACCCCGTTGGCACCATTCGACGTGCCCGCGCGGTGCTTCGACCACGTCAATGTGGACCTGGTGGGACCCCTTCCCTCCTCGCGGGGCTTCACCCACCTCCTCACGATGGTGGACAGGACCACCAGGTGGCCGGAGGCCGTCCCGCTGGCATTAACAACATCTGCCGACGTGGCGCAGGCCTTCATTGGCACTTGGATTGCCTGTTTCGGCGCCCCCTCGGACATCTCCTCCGACAGAGGCCCGCAATTCACCTCCGAGCTTTGGGGCGCGGTCGCCCAGGCCTTGGGGGTCAAGCTTCACCGCACCACGGCCTACCACCCCCAAGCCAACGGCTTGTGCGAACGGTCCCACCGCTCGATGAAGGCCACTCAGGGCCAGCCTCCAAGACGATGGTTGGGCCGACAGGCTCCCGTGGGTCCTATTGGGCCTCCAAACGGCCCCTAAAGAGGACCTCCAGGCTTCCACCGCCGAGCTGGTCTATGGCCAGCCACTGCGCGTGCCGGGCGAGTTCATCCCTGACGCCACCGGCCCCTGGTCCGCGGCTCGCCAACGCTCGGTCCTCCAAGAGGCCACCAGGAGATTCGCCCCCGTGCCCACGTCCCATCACGGCTGCCCCCAACCCCACGTCCCCCCAGCACTTCGCACTGCGGAGTACGTTTTTATCCGCAACGACGCACACCGGGGACCGCTCCGGCCGCCGTACGATGGACCTTTCCGGGTCCTGAAGAGGGACGACAAGTCGTTCATCGTGGACATCGGCGGCAAACCAGACCACATCCCGTGGACCGCCTCAAACCGGCCCATTCGGACCTCTACCAACCTCCACGGTTGGCCCTTCCTCCATGGCGGGGCCGTCCCCCATCAACCAAGCCCCCCACCCGACCATCCACCGCCACGCCACCTACCACCCCCACACGAATCACCAGGGGTCGTTTCGGCTGGGTCATCAAGACCCCCCTCAAACTGACTCTCCCGGTGCAAGTTAATTCTGGGGGGGGCGCATGTAGCGGTTACCGGAAGCATACACAATCACCTTGCACCGGCCGATGACACAACCGGCGAGCGGTTACTTGTCCGGACTCGCCCGGGCGTGTCCAGACTTGCCTTTCTCGGTCGAACACTTGACTTGCATACCACGCCCCGTTGAGAGGCGTGGCTTACCTATTTGCATACCACGCCCCGCCTGAGAGGCGTGGCTTTTGTGTGTTGAACTTTACTTATAAATTGCCGCCCGTTCGATGGCTGATTCGGTGCTTTTGAGTTCTTTCGAGTGAGCTGGAAATAAATAGCTCAGTGAAACTTCATTCCTGGCGTCGTCCATTTTGTCCGGTTTTATCGTGCGAGCATATCTCACACAACCTGATTATTACCGTGGCTGTGGTTGTTGTTATTTGTGTGTTGATTCTGTGTCGTTTTATATATATTTATATTGCTTCGCAAAATATCACTACTAAAGCGCGATGCTGCGCACGCTAATGCTTACGCAAAGGGCAAGCGGCCAACGCGGTTCATAAAAGAGTCTTTATTCAAAGTACTCAAACTGCAGCACTAAGCTGCTCAGGGCTGCGCGCTCCGCGTATATCGTGAGGCCACGCCTCTCTCCCTGGCATGGCCCATCCCCACTTGGTGTGCGGGGTGATGTCACCGCGTCAGTGCTTTCGTGTCCGCCACACGCGCCCCCCCAGAATCCCCGCGCACCTGAAGGGTCAGTTTGCGGGGCAAACGGATGACCCGGCCGAAGCGCCCCCTGGCGACTGGCGGCGTCTGGGATGCAGGGATGCCATCTGGGATGCCTCCGGCAGCAGGACCGGGGGGCGGCGTGGCGGCGGGGCTGGGCGGTGCCGGGGGTCCGCCCACAGGGGGGCGGCCCCGACGCGGGGGCCGGGCCACTGGTGGTGGATGGTCCACGTCGAGGTGGGCCGGCTTGAGGCGTTCTACAGAAACGCGGTCAGGAGTACCGCCGATGTCCAGGGTGAAGTGCTTCGCCCCGGTCTCCAGCACGCGGAAAGGCCCATCGTACGGGGGCCGCAGTGGTGTCCGGTGGGCATCGTGGCGGACAATGACGTACTCCGCCGTGCGAAGCTCCGGGGTGACGTGCGTCGGTGGGTGCCCGTGGCATGCCGTTGGCACCGGGGCGAACCTCTGGGCGGTCTCTTGCAGAGCGGAGCGCTGCTGTGCCGCGGACCATGGTGCCGTGGAGTCGGGGAGGAACTCGCCCGGCACCCGCAGCGGTTGCCCAAAGACCAACTCCGCCGCGGATGCGCGCAGGTCCTCCTTGGGCGCCGTCCGGAGGCCCAGCAGGACCCAGGGGAGCCTGTCGACCCAGCCGCCGTCGCGGAGGGTGGCCCGGAGCGCGGCCTTCAATGAGCGGTGAAATCGCTCACACAGGCCATTAGCCTGGGGGTGGTATGCCGTGGTTCGGTGCAGCCGGACCCCGAGCCCCTGCGCGACCGCCCCCCAGAGCTCCGAGGTGAACTGGGGGCCGCGGTCGGACGAGATGTCTGAGGGGGCGCCGAACCGGGCGACCCAGGTGGCGATGAAAGCCTGCGCGACATCCGCCGCCGTCATCGACGCCAAGGGCACGGCCTCCGGCCACCGGGTGGTGCGGTCCACCATGGTGAGGACGTGGGTGAAACCCCGCGAGGGGGGCAGAGGTCCCACCAGGGCCACGTGGACGTGGTCAAACCGGCGTTGCGGCACCGTGAGCGGAGCCAACGGGGCCTGGGTGTGCCGGTGCACCTTGGCGCGCTGGCACGCGAGGCACGTCCTGGCCCAGCCGCGGACGGCCTTCCGGAGGCCATGCCAGACGAACTTGTCGGCGATCAACCTTTGGGAGGCCCTCGCGCCCGGGTGGGACAGGCCGTGGATGGCGTCAAACACCTGGCGCTGCCAGCCCGCGGGCACGATGGGGCGAGGAAGCCCGAGGGAGACGTCGCACAAGAGGGCCGTGCCTGCGCCGTCGAACGGCACCTCGGTGACACGGAGGCCCGTGACGGCGGTCCGCAAGGCCTGGACGTCGGGGTCAGCGGCCTGGTCCGCTGCCATCCGGGCATAGTCGATGCCGAGGTGGACTGCGTGGGCGACGGCCCGGGAAAGGCAATCCGCCACCGGGTTGTCCTTCCCCGCGACGTGCCGGATGTCCGTCGTGTACTCGGACACGGCCGAGAGGTGACGCTGCTGCCGGGCCGACCACGGCTCGGTGACCTTGCCCATCGCGAAGATCAGCGGCTTGTGGTCGACGAAGGCCGTGAACGCACGGCCCTCGAGCAGATGGCGGAAGTGCCTGACCGCCAAGTGAAGCCCGAGCAACTCGCGGTCGAAGGTACTGTAACGGCGTTTGGGCGGGCGAAGCTGCCGGCTAAAGAACGCCAGCGGTTGCCAAGCTCCACGCACCCATTGCTCGTGCACCGCGCCCACCGCGTAGTCCGAGGCGTCGGTGGTGAGGGCGATCGGTGCATCGGGCGCCGGGTGCGCGAGCATGGTGGCGTTAGCCAAGGCGAGCTTCGCGCCCGTGAACGCCATGTCCATCTGTTCGGTCCAGGTAACGTTGCCTTTGCCCGGCTTACCTCGGAGAGCTTCGTGCAGGGGGCGCAGGAGCTGGGCGATACGGGGCAGGAACCGATGGTAAAAGTTCACCATGCCCAGGAACTCCTGCAGCCCTCTGATCGTGCGGGGGCGCGGAAACCCTTCACCGCCTCCACCTTGGCCGGCAGGGGGACGGCTCCGTGCCTGGTGACACGGTGCCCCAGAAAATCGATTATGGCGGCGCCGAACCGGCACTTTGCGGGGTTCACAATCAGGCCATGCTGGCCCAGGCGTTCGAAGAGCGTGCGGAGGTGGCGTAGGTGCTCTTCGCGGGACGCGCTGGCGACGAGGATATCGTCCAGGTAGACGTAGACAAAATCCAAGTCGCGCAGGACGCTGTCCATCAGTCGCTGGAACGCCTGAGCCGCATTCTTCAGACCGAAGGGCATCCGCAGGAACTCGAAGAGTCCGAATGGCGTGATGACCGCCGTCTTCGGGACGTCCTCCGGGCTGACGGGCACCTGATGGTAGCCGCGTATGAGGTCCACCTTCGAGAAGAAGGACATGCCCGCCAAACGGGCGGAAAAGTCCTGAATGTGGGGGACGGGGTAGCGGTCGGGGGTGGTGGCGTCATTGAGACGGCGATAGTCCCCGCACGGTCGCCATCCCCCGCCGGGCTTCGGCACGATGTGCAGCGGCGACGCCCAAGCGCTCTCTGAGCGCCGAACAATGCCGAGTCGCTCCAGGGTAGCGAACCCCGCTTTTGCCACCGCCAGCTTCGTCGGCTCGAGGCGGCGTGCCCAGGCGTAGACCGGTGGCCCGACGGTGGGGATGTGATGGGCCACCCCGTGCTTGACAGCCCCCGCCGAGAAGGTGGGCCGCATGAGGGCCGGGAAGCCGGCGAGGAGGCGGGTGAATGCGTCCACTGCCGGAAGCGTACAGACCAACGTGGCCGGAACCGAACCGTTCGGCAAACCGCTTGGCAAGCCGCTCGTTGAGCTGCTCGACGAGCTGGGCAGCGCACAAGCGAGCGAGCTGAACGTCTCGGCCTGGACAAGACGTCTGCGCTTTACGTCGACCAGGAGCCCATTAGCGCACAGGAAGTCCACACCAAGCAGTGCCATGGGCACGTCGGCGGTGACGAACGTCCATCGGAAAACCTGCCCTCCGAACCGCAGAGAGAGGCAGCGTTTTCCGTACGTACGGATGGGCGTCCCGTTCGCGGCAAGCAGCGCGGGGCCCCCGCCCGCGGCGTGCTTGTCTGACGTGCCGGCGGGAACGACAATCACCTGCGCTCCCGTGTCGCACAGGTAATGGCGCCCGGATAAGGTGTCCGTTATGAACAGCAGGCTGCTCGAACGGCCGGCACTCATCGCCACTATTGAGCGCCGGCCCGGGCGTTTCCCGACCTGTTGAAGGAGCATGGCGGATGACATTGCCGAGCCTCGTGGCCAAACTTGGCGTGGAACCAGCACCAGGTGGTGGAGCTGGAGGAGCGCGGCTGGCTCCGCCAGGCCGGTGGAGTTGGCGGGTTTCCCCGCGGTGGCGGTTTTCGCCGCGGCGGTGGGCGGGGCGTGGCGGTGGTCACGAGGTGCGTATCAGCATGCTGCGTATGCTGTATAAGCTGATGCTGTGGAACAGCAGCATCAGCAGCCTTAGCAGCATCAGCCACGAGGGCCGTGACGGCCACGCCGACTCTCGCCCGCGTGTCCGAAGCGGCGAAGTACTTGTCCGCCTCGGCCGCCAATGCTCGGGGTTCCGTTAGCCCGGTCCCGGCCAACGCGAGGCGAACCTGCGCTGGAAGTTGGCGACGGAAAAGCGCCCGGAATAGAGAACCGGGGGCTTCGTCGCCCAACAGTGACAGCATATGGTCCATTCTGACCGACGGGCGCGTGTCGCCGAGCTCGGGGAGATCCAGGAGGCGGTCGGCCCGTGCGTCGTCCGTGAGGCCGAACGTGGCTAGGAGTAGCCGCTTGAGTGCCTCGTACTTGTGGCCGTCCGGTGGGTGGCGAAGGACGGACACAACTCGAGCGGCCGTGCCGGGCCCGAGGGAGGCGACGACGTGGCAGTAGCGCATGTCGTCATTGGTGAGGCGCCGAAGCTGAAATTGGGCTTCGGCTTGAACGAACCAGACTTCGGCCTGGGCCTCCCAAAATTCGGGAAGTTTAATCGCCATTGCCTTGTCGTTGGCCATTGCAATGGCGTCGTGTTCGGAAGGATCGCTACGGCAGATCCAACGTTGAGGTCACCATATAAAGCGTGATGCTGCGCACGCTAATGCTTACGCAAAGAGCAAGCGGACAACGCGGTTCATAAAAGAGTCTTTATTCAAAGTACTCAAACTGCAGCACTAAGCTGCTCAGGGCTGCGCGCTCCGCGTATATCGTGAGGCCACGCCTCTCTCCCTGGCGTGGCCCATCCCCACTTGGTGTGCGGGGTGATGTCACCGCGTCAGTGCTTTCGTGTCCGCCACACTACTGTATATATCATTTTGGATGCTCGTTCCGTGTCCTTCTCAAGGGTTTTTACTGTCGTATAATAATAAATGTTTGCATTCAAACTGCTGTGTGAATAAACCATACAATAGCGCTTCTTCTTCTTCTTGAAACTCGTAAAGAGGCTTTTAGAACTGGCGAGTTCGTGATTTAACAAACGATTTTTTTTACGGCGCAGATGTTTGGATCCTGTGTTTACAGCATTTGTCTCAACGTATGTGTGTATGTATGTCCCTCACATATTTATCCTACATATTGGGTGAGTTTTATAGCCGACAATTACGCTTCTGAAAGGTAGAATGTAATGCCATTTGGCTTTGCCAATTATGTTTCTTTTTAGGGAACGTTCATATATTACATCACATACCTGGTTGGGGCAAATTATCACACTTGATGATTGTGAGGAACTGAAATTATGACAACAGGGTTATGATATATGATGGGGTGGGGGGGGGGGTGCATGCCCCCCAGATCATATACAATTAAAGCTTTGGTTCAGGGCTCTTCAAACATTGAAGCATTTCTTATGAGTGCTTCCAACCACCTTGGTATCTATAATATCACGACTGTATATATAATTTTTGTGTATGGCAATCACCAATGGTATAGCCTGGTGTTGGCTTAATGGTTAGGGCGGAGGGCTTGGGATCCTAGGGTCCTGAGTTAGAATCCCGGTCAGCTGCTGAATTAACACCAGGTGGGGTTGACTCAGCCTGTCATCCTTCCGAGGTCGGCAAAATGAGTACCAACTCACTGGGTCCTCTCTCAAGGAGGTTGGTGGCAGGATTTGCACTCCGGTCGCCGTAAAACACCTCATTCCGGAACTCGGGGTGGTGCTGAGGTCACTTTGATAGTGTTGACTAACTGATCAACATGTATGAATAAATCAGTGTCTCAATGCAATCTCTTCACTTCCATGGTGACAGACAACTTAGAGAGTTAGAGTACTTCAAAATAATTTAATAGTCACATTATTTGCTAACTAGTATCTCCACCTACCAGGTTATACTATCCTCTTCAACTAAAGTATCAAACAAGCCCGGATACGCCGAGTTGTTAGACTTGCGGTCTTGTTTTTTTTTCAGCTTACACCTTCACTGCTATTTTCTTGCATATGTAATTTGTAGATGTCCCAAGGATCCACATACGTTATCACTTTAATTTTTGACTTTGCCACTTTTGTAATGACTGAAATAAACTGGAAAATTGCTGTAAATGTAATAATTCACAGAAACAAACCTAAAATGCACAAAGTGCATATAATCAGTGGGGGTATGCTTTCGGAAGCATCAATGAAATTACATATTTTAACACAATTGTGTTTTGATCTCCAAAGCTGCGTCAGACAAGCAAATGAAGCACATGTATGTTTATATGGACAAGAGTACAACTCATTTTGTAGTCTGCTTAGCTCCAAGTTGTCTGGACCTGTGTTCAAGTCTCATCTCAAAGTATTGTCCAACTAAACTGCCCTTTGACATCCTGAAGCAAGCAATCCTTTGGAGGAGACGTTTAACCAGCTGCCACGTCTGTCTGGAATTGCTTGTGAGCATTAAAGATCTCAAGGTGTCTCACATGAGTAGAGTATGCCTTCAGGTCAATACCTTCATTCAAATCGTGATTCCCTAGGGTCACCTTGCATATAGGGTCAACAACTCTCCTTTTCAAATTGAAATACCTCCTTATTTATGACGACTTTTGCAGCCCCTTGAGGTTCCATGAATGAAGAGCCTCCAATAGGATAAGACATGACGTGGGGTTGCTGAAACAGCCAAGAGTATCAAATTTTTGTACATGAGCCAATGATGCTAGAACATAGCAGCAGAGTATTGGAAACGTGACAAGGGAGGGAAGCACAAATAATATGATGCGAGTTAGGTTTTTCCAAAACCATTTTGTTTAATTTTGATGCTACTTCTTTAAAATGATGCCATTTATGTTAAATATAAACGACCATCCTAGTATTATATCATTTTGCAGCAGGAAAAGAGATTTATTCTACTTGTCATCGAGTCCCAGCCACATCGTGTGCATGCAACTGGTGGACTTTGTAGGACTCCAACCTGTACTGAAGAACACTCTGCTTATTGTTTTTTCTGTGCACCTCAGTGGCCCTGAATTTCCAAACTCCAGGTGAGGAGATGGACTTGTATGAAGGCTGGTGGAAACAGAATGGCAGTTGCGGTCTGGTCTTAAAGCCCATGTTTTTGCGAAGTCCAACGAGCCGATTCACACCAGCTGAGCCCCAACCTCATGGTTATGGCCTTCGTTCGGTCAGGCTCAAAGTCAAGGTTAGTGGGAGAGTGAGACAGTCAAAGATTGGTCATAGGCTGGTGGGGTTTGGGGTGGCGGGTAGCAAGAGTGCAGGTGAGGGGAGACTGTTTGCATTGTTGTCGAGCATTTTTCAAGTTGTTTGATTTAATACATGGCATTTTTATTGATGCAGGTCATCAGTGGACAACAACTGCCCAAGGTGGCCAACAGCAGTAAGGGTGCGATTGTGGACCCATTGGTGAGAGTGGAAATCCATGGTGTACCTACTGATAATGCCCGCCTGGAGACCAAGTACATCGCTAACAATGGTTGGTATTGTTCTTTTCTGTATTACGTACTCCACCATGAACCAAGACACTTTACCTATTGACCATTTAACTAACTCCTTGGCTTTTTCACTATTTTTTTTGTATACTAAGTCGAGGATCGTGTAAGAGCTAAAACATAGAACATATAAGAAATGGAGCGGGAGACAAGAGGGGGAGAGAGGGAGGGGAACACAACAGTAGAGATCAGGAACATTGGTAGATCTGTGAAAGGGAGAGGGCTAGGGCAGGGTACATGACATAAACAAGATGGACACTACAGGGACTTTCAGAAAAGAAAACGGAGTTTGAAAAAGGTGTATTTGGTGTGTATTAACGGGGGTAGAAAAGATCAAGGTTTAGCATGGGGGAAGATATGTGATGCTGGCGAACAGCTGTTTTGAAGACCTGGAGGGAGGAGTGGGATTGAAGAGAGTGAGGGAGTTTGTTCCAGAGGCGGAAAAAAGAGGAATGAAGGAGTGAAGGTGAGCAGAGAGCCGAGATTTTGGCAGTTTCACCAAAAGAAGGTTGCAGGCAGATCTTGTGCGACCTGCAGGAATATTTGGGGGACACAGCACAGACAGAGCTGGGGAAGCTAGGCCGGAGAGGAGTCGGTAGAGGACAGAAAGACCGCCGACTTGCCTGCGGTGAGCAAGTGAAAGGCCCTCAGTCAACTTCATCATGGGAAATACCAATGATTCTAAAAGCCCTCGTTTCTACAGCATGAAGCCGAGCTGGGTGTGAGACAGGAGCACCGACCCAGAGGGGAGAGCAGTACTCCATCAAGCTGCAGATGAAAGCTTTGTATGTGGTGCGAAGCTCAATAGTGTCATCGAAGGACTTCGCACAACGGAGGATACCCAGTCAGCTCCTGGCTTTGGAGCCCAGCTTGGAAATGTGGTTTCCTCTGGAAACCACATTAGACACATATTAAATTGGACACATACTCACAAATTCAAAATAATAAATTGTCCAGTATTCCAAGTGGCTGGCAGGTAGCACACTTGACTTTGAGTCATGTAGTCTGGGTTCGATTCCTGGCCTGATTATTAACTGTCCCAACACTGATGCTTCCTAGGCTGTTCTTACAGCAATGTGTGAACTGTCGTGAAGAGGCACATTAAGTGCGTTTCCCATCGGCCAGCGTTTGCTGCTGGCAGACATTAATGATCCGATGATGTCTTTTAAAACAACAGGCCATTGTTTGCTGGCACTCTGGTCATATTCTAAATTCATATCCTAACATGTATTCTGGGACTTTAACAGGATGAGCAAAATCATAAATAGGTGTTGCTACCAAAGTCTGTGTTTCCCAGACAATACAATGATGTGTGTGCAGTAATGGGATAGGAAAACAAAGTTAGAATACTCGTTTCTCAAGAAAGAAGGGCCAATGCTTACACCAGACTCAGAACTTCTCCGACGGTCTGGAGCTACAACTACAAGCACTTCATATCTTCAGACATGACTGTGATCATCACTGATCTTGTCATGTGATATAGGTCCTTTGCATGGAAGCCCTCAGTCAGTTCTTCCAAAGAAAATGTTTTCATTTTTGAACTCTGAGCCTTTCAAGCTCGCACAAGTTTATAGTCTAATTCTCCTCAATAACCAAACATGTTTACCAGCAGAATAGTGTTTACTAGTATTGCCATTGGCACTCATGTACATTTTGCATTATTACCCTGTGCTGGCGAAGCGAAAATCAGAGTTAAGCATTCAGGTGCGAAAGTGTGCCGTGTGCCGTACATGTGTGCCGTACGTGTCTGCATTTTAAAAATTCATTTTCTCGGCAACCATTGGTCCGATTGACACGAAATTTTACCATAGAAGCGCCTCCGCCTGTAGAATTTATTTTTATCATCAGTATGACGTCATAGGTCATGTGGTACGGACGCCATCTTGGAAAAACGTTACACCTCCATATCTCCCAAACCACTCAATTGAAAAAAATTGAAACATGGCTCATTGTCAAGTACTCACCATGGGGAATAAGATATGTTGATGGTGATGTCGTCGGTGCCTTAATTATGACGTTGTAGCGGTTACCGCTGGATGCACACAATCGCCTTGCACCGGCCAGAACACGGCCAGACGCGCCTCTCCCGGGCATGCCCGGACTCACTGTTCCCGGGCACGCCCAAACCTCCCGGGCACGCCCGGTCTCGTCTTTCCCGGGCATGCCCGCTGTCGCCTTTCCAGGGCTCGCCCAGAGCGTCCGGGCATGCCCGCTATCGCCTTTCCAGGGCTCGCCCAGAGCGTCCGGGCATGCCCGCTATCGCCTTTCCAGGGCTCGCCCAGAGCGTCCGGGCATGCCCGCTATCGCCTTTCCAGGGCTCGCCCAGAGCGTCCGGGCATGCCCGCTATCGCCTTTCCAGGGCTCACCCAGAGCGTCCGGGCATGCCCGCTATCGCCTTTCCAGTGCTCGTCCAGAGCGCCCGGGCATGCCCAGCCTCGACTTGCCAGGCCGCAGCCAAACATGCCCGGGCAGGTCCAGACTCGCCTTTCCAAGGCTCGCCCTTGATACCCGGGCATGCCCGGTATAGCTTTTGCCGGGCAAACTTCCCGACATAAATGTGTATATATATTGCTGCCCGATAAACGGGCTTTTGAGAGTACCCGAGTGTGATACATTTATTAAACCTACTCGGACGAATTTCCATCTTTGGTCGCGTCAATTCTTTCAACTCGCGTTGGAGCCCAGCTCCTTCATTGGTGACCTACCGACATGGATACGGCAGTGACGCTTAAACTGCCTACCTTCTGGGAGGCTCACGCGGCTGTTTGGTTCGCTCAGGCGGACTCTCAGTTCGCCCTGCGAGGCATCACCGCGGACGACACCCGCTTCCACCATGTTGTGGCGGCGCTCGGTTCCGCCACCGCGGCCCGCGCCTTGAGCCTCCTCCAGCACCCACCGGCTGCTGACAAATACGACGCGCTGAAGACACTCCTCCTCGACGCTTTCGCCCTCTCACCGGCAGCACGCGCACGGCGCCTGCTTGACCTGCCCGAGCTCGGCGACACACGCCCGTCTGAGCGCATGGACTATATGCTCTCGTTGCTCGGTGAGCACTCTCCGGATTTTCTGTTCCGCGAGCTGTTCCTTCGCCAGCTGCCTTACCCGGTACGCCTCGCCCTGGCTGGCACGTTGATCACGGATTCCCGCGCCCTCGCCAGGGAAGCCGATAAGATCTCCTCGGCAGGCCAGCACATCGGCGCGGTTACCTGGAGCCCGCCGCCGTCCGAGGCGATGCCCACGACGCCCGAGCGCCCTGCGCGGTTGGAGGCCGAACTGCCGGTGCAACTGCCGGCCGCCACGCCGCACCGCCCGCTTCCGACACGACGGCCGGGGCCTCCACCTGACCGGGCGTGGTGTTATTACCACGCCAGGTTCGGACACAAGGCTCGGACATGCCGGCCCCCGTGCACTTTCGGCAGGTCGGGAAATGGCCGGGCCGGCGTTCATTCCCAGCCATGAGCGCCGGCCACTCGGGCAACTTGCTGTTTATTCGGGACAAAGCGTCTGGGCGGCGTTTCCTGTGCGACACCGGCGCCCAACTGAGCGTCATACCCGCCTCCGAGCAGGACAGGCTGGACGCAGTTTGCGGCCCCTCTTTGGTCGCTGCTAATGGCTCGGCCATACGCACTTTCGGCCCACGCGTCGTCACCCTCTGCTTCGGCAGCCAGCGCTTTCAATGGACTTTTGTTACCGCCAGCGTCCCCGTGGCTTTGCTGGGCGCCGACTTCCTCTGCGCGCACGGGCTGCTGGTCGACGTCAAACGACGTCGCCTTGTTCACGCCGAGACCTTCAGCTCCCTGGCGTGCACAATGAGCAGCTCCACGCCGACCGAACTGGCGTGCGCCCTCCCGGCAACGAACGAGTTCGCTCGCCTGCTCGTGGAATTCCCGGCCCTCACGCGGCCGACGTTTTCGGCCGTCGCGGTGCGGCACGGGATCGAGCACCACATACCCACTACGGGCCCGCCGGTCTACGCCAGGGCCCGCCGCCTCGACCCAGCCAAGCTCGCCGTGGCGAAGGCCGAATTCGACGCGTTGGAGCACCTCGGCATCGTGCGGCGCTCCGATAGCGCGTGGGCCTCGCCACTGCACATCGTGCCAAAGCCGGGGGGTGGATGGCGCCCGTGTGGCGACTACCGCCGTCTCAATGACGCTACCACCCCCGACAGGTACCCGATCCCGCATATTCAGGACTTTTCCGCCCGTTTGGCGGGACGGGTCATCTTTTCGAAAATTGTCCTGATACGGTACCTACCACCAGGTACCTGTCCGTGCGGCCGACGTCCCGAAGACGGCCGTCATCACGCCGTTCGGCCTGTTCGAATTTTTGCGGATGTCGTTTGGCCTCAAGAACGCGGCCCAGGCATTCCAGCGCTTGATGGACGGCGTGCTGCGCGACCTGCCGTTTCTTTTCGTCTATCTGGACGACATCCTCGTCGCCAGCACGTCCTGCGCCGAGCACCTCCTCCACCTCCGAACACTGTTCGATCGCCTCAGCGAGCACGGCTTAATTGTCAACCCGGTCAAATGCCACTTCGGCGCGACGACCGTTGACTTTTTGGGCCACCGCATCACCAAGACCGGGGCCGTGCCGCTGCCGACCAAGGTCGAGGCCATCACCACGTTCCCGCGTCCCCGTTCCATCAAGGCCCTCCAAGAGTTCCTCGGCATGGTGAATTTTTATCACCGATTCGTGCCCCGCGCTGCTCAGCTCATGCGGCCCCTTTACGAGGCCCTCCGGGGCAAGCCGGCCAAGCATGACATTGTTTGGTCCGCGGCCATGGACGCGGCCTTCGCCAGCGCCAAACGGGCCCTCGCCGACGCAACACTGCTGGCTCAACCGGTGCTCAACGCGCCCATCGCCCTCACTATGGACGCCTCCAACTACGCGGTGGGCGCCGTCCATGAGCAATGGGTGGACGGGGTTTGGCAGCCACTCGCTTTTTTCAGCCGGCAACTCCGGCCGAACGAGTTAAACTACAGCACGTTCGACCGCGGCCCACAGTTCACGTCTGAGCTTTGGGGCGCGGTCGCCCGTTCGTTGGGGGTCACGCTGCACCGCACCACGGCCTACCACCCCCAAGCCAACGGGTTGTGTGAGCGGTTTCACTGCTCCATGAAGGCCGCACTCATGGCCGGCCTTCAGGACGACGGTTGGGCCGACCGGCTGCCGTGGGTCCTTTTGGGCCTTCGCACGGCCCCCAAGGAAGACCTCCAGGCGTCTGCCGCCGAGCTCGTCTACGGCCAGCCGCTCCGCGTCCCGGGCGAATTCGTGCCCGACGCTACCAGTCCCTGGTCCGCCGCTCGCCAGCGCTCGGACCTCCAGGAGGCCGCCCGACGATTTGCCCCCGTGCCGACGTACCGCCACGGTGGCCCCCAGTCCTACGTCCCCCCGGCGCTTCGCACAGCGGAGTACGTCTTTGTGCGTCATGACGCGCACCGGGGGCCACTCCGGCCGCCGTACGACGGGCCCTTCCGGGTCCTGCGACGGGGCGACAAGTCTTTCATCGTCGACTTCGGCGGCCGGCCGGACCGGATTTCTGTGGACCGCCTCAAACCGGCGCACATGGACGTCGACCGACCACCACGGTTGGCCCTTCCTCCGTGGTGAGGCCGCCCCCCATCCACAGTTCCCCCCGCTCGACCACCCACCACCACGTCGGACCCCTCCCCACGACCCTCCAGGGGTCGCTTCGGCCGGGTCATCCGGACCCCCCTTAAATTGACCCTGCCGGTGCAGGTCGATTCTGGAGGGGCGTGTGTAGCGGTTACCGCTGGATGCACACAATCGCCTTGCACCAGCCAGAACACGGCCAGACGCGCCTCTCCCGGGCATGCCCGGACTCACTGTTCCCGGGCACGCCCGAACCTCCCGGGCACGCCCGGTCTCGTCTTTCCCGGGCATGCCCGCTCTCGCCTTTCCAGGGCTCGCCCAGAGCGTCCGGGCATGCGCGCTATCGCCTTTCCAGGGCTCGCCCAGAGCGTCCGGGCATGCCCGCTATCGCCTTTCCAGGGCTCGCCCAGAGCGTCCGGGCATGCTCGCTATCGCCTTTCCAGGGCTCGCCCAGAGCGTCCGGGCATGCCCGCTATCGCCTTTCCAGTGCTCGTCCAGAGCGCCCGGGCACGCCCAGCCTCGACTTGCCAGGCCGCAGCCAAACACGCCCGGGCAGGTCCAGACTCGCCTTTCCAAGGCTCGCCCTTGATACCCGGGCATGCCCGGTATAGCTTTTGCCGGGCAAACTTCCCGACATAAATGTGTATATATATTGCTGCCCGATAAACGGGCTTTTGAGAGTACCCGAGTGTGATACATTTATTAAACCTACTCGGACGAATTTCCATCTTTGGTCGCGTCAATTCTTTCAACTCGCGTTGGAGCCCAGCTCCTTCAACGTCACAATTCGACAAGTACAACGCTTGATCTGATCAGTATGAATAAAACAAAAATTCCTCTGCAACTGTTAGACCGATGGACACAAAAATTTCAGAATATGTGCAGCTCCTGTGGAATTTTAAAAATGATAACTATTACGTCATAGGTCACATGGAACAGATGCCATCTTGGAAAAAATCGAAAAAAGTTGCACCTATAAATCTCCGAAACCGCTCCATGGAGAAAATTGAAACATGGCTCATTGTCAAGTACTCCACTTGGGGAATAAGATATGTTAATGATGATGTCATCGGTGCCTTCGTTATGACGTCATAATTCGACAAGTGCAACACATAGCCGATCATTGTGAATTTTTTTTTCTCAGCAACTGTTGGTCTGATGGGCACGAAATTTTCACCATAGGAGCGCCTCCTCCTGTAGAATATTTTAATGATAATCATGATGTCATAGGTCATGTGGTACACTGGTACATGCGCCATCTTGGAAAAACTTCACCCCTTTTTCCGAAAGTGAAAGGTGAAAAACGAAATTTTCACCATAGGAGCGCCTCCTCCTGTAGAATATTTTAATGATAACCATGATGTCATAGGTCATGTGGTACATGCGCCATCTTGGAAAAACGTCACCCCTTTTTCCGAAAGTGAAAGGTGAAAAACGAAATTTTCACCATAGGAGCGCCTCCTCCTGTAGAATATTTTAATGATAATCATGATGTCATAGGTCATGTGGTACATGCGCCATCTTGGAAAAACTTCACCCCTCTATATCTCTGAAACCACTCAATGGAAAAAATTGAGACCTGGCTCATTGTCAACTACTCCCCATGGGGAATAAGATATGTTAATGATGCTGTCATCGGTTCCTTCATTATGACGTCATAATTCGACAAATACAACACTTATCCATCCGATCATTATGAATTTTTTTCAGCAACTGTTGGTCTGATGGACACGAAATTTTCACCATAGGAGCGCCTCCTCCTTTAGAATATTTTAATGATAATCATGACGGCATAGGTCAAGTGGTACAGGCGCTGTCTTGGAAAAACCGGAAAATGTTGCACCTCTATATCTCCAAAACCGCTGCTTGGAAAAAATTGAAACATGGCTCATTGTAAACAACTCCATATGGGGAATAGGTGTTGTTAACGATGATGTCAT
This sequence comes from Myxine glutinosa, assembly GCF_964187855.1. Lineage (NCBI taxonomy): Eukaryota > Metazoa > Chordata > Myxini > Myxiniformes > Myxinidae > Myxine > Myxine glutinosa. Next base: position 109,404,177 of record NC_136267.1, read on the forward strand.
TGATGCCATAATTATGACGTCATAATTCGACAGGGACAACGCTTAGTCTGATCAGTTTGAAATGTATTGAGCATAATCTATGCAACAATTACATTAGAGAATATAAATGTATGATGTCATCGCTGACGTGGTCTGGCAGCCATATTGGATCAAAGAAAAACAATGTTCAAAAACAGAAGAGTTGGCTCACAACAAGTTGACTGCGCAGGGTACGTATTCTATGAATACCATCTAGTTCCCAACAGTATTAGAAGAGTCAGGTAAGTCATTACTGTCATTAGCATCTAATTATTACCCTCGCCAGAGGAGATGGTATTTTTATTTGAGTCTGTTTGTTTGTCCGCACAGAATAAATATGATTTTCTCTCCAACCGTTGGTCCGATTGACAGGAAATTTTCACCATAGGTGCAACTCCACCTGTATAATTTTTTAATGATAATTATGACGTCATAGTTCACGTGGTTCGGCCGCCATCTTGGAAAAATCGAAAAACTTTGCACCTCTATATCTCGGAAAGCGCTGAATATAAAAAACTGAGACATGGCTCATTGTAAAGAACTCTCCATGGGGAATAAAATCTGTTAATGATGATGTCATAGGTGCCTCCATGATGACGTCATAATTCGACAATTACAAAACTTCACCCAATGAAGATGAAATTTCTTGAGCGCCATGTCGGCATAAACTGGTGGAGGGAAAAAAAATGACGTCATAGGTCACGTGGTTCGGCCGCCATCTTGGAAAAATCGAAAAACTTTGCACCTCTATATCTCGGAAAGCGCTGAATAGGAAAAATTGACATATGGCTCATTGTAAAGAACTCTCCATGGCGAATAAAATATGTTAATGATGATGTCATAGGTGCCTCCATTATGACGTCATAATTCGACAAGCACAAAACTTCATCCGATCAAGATGAAATTTCTTGAGCATAATCAAGGAATAAATAAGTTTAGAAAAAAAATAATGATGACGTCATCGGTCACGTGGTTTGGCCGCCATATTTGTTTTAACGCAAAAGCCTTAAAAACCACTGAAAATACATCCTGGCGAGGGTTTGCAATCTCTGATTGCTCTTTTTCTTGTTCAATTTGTGATGGGTTGGCAGTGTTAGTAACACTTGTACCAACTTGTTACCATATGTTGATTTGATATTGCACCATTTATCTTTCAGAGCAAGCATTAGCTCAAAGCGTATTGTGTTCTGTTGACTGACTCTCAGTTCCAAGAAGCTAAACAACAGTTTGATTGTATTTAAGTTGGCAGTGTATAAGCCATGGCATATTTTTAATGTCTCTAGCAAATACCTCCAGTCGCTTCGCTGACAGGAATAATAAGAGAGGGGGCAGAGAGAGAGGGTTTGGGAAAGAGGGAGGAAGAGGCAGGGAGAGAGAAAGAGAAAGAAAGAGAGGTCGCAAGTTGGCATTTGCAGTTTCATCACGTTTTCATGCCCATACACAAACCTTCCCTTTTTTATTCTTGTTTTTTGCATCACAAACCATCATTGGAGTTACCTGAATCCACCATTGTTAGTCGGGTCAATATACGAAAAAAACTCACCTAACCCCACAAAAATTGATACAAAAGGTTTTTCAATGGATTCTGGTACCATTGGGCATGCTATATAACATACTAAAAATCTAGTAACATCTGACTTCCGGAAAGGGGTCATTTTCAAGATGGCGTCCAAGATGGCCGCCGGAGCTTAAAATGGCCATATATCAATTATTATTCAACCTAGAAAGGTGGTTTTGGTGTCTAACCCTAGGTTTTAGGGCCCAGGGAATCCAATTGAATCAATAAAATTACCACCAGTTAATTATTTATTGACAAGTCCAAGATGGCATCCCAAGGTGACATCCTGATCCACTAAAATGGCTCTGTCGAATAGTAGTCAACCTAGAGAGATTTTTTCAGTGTGTATACCTAGGTTTAAGGCACCCAGGAAATCATCAAAATTACTTAAATAAGCACAAAGTAATCAGGTAATCCAGTAAGCCAGGTTTACCAGCCCATTAGGCATTGGTTGTCTTATACAGTTAGTCGCTATTCATCGACGGATAACATGAAAACCCTTTTCGAATTTTCTGAATATGTCTGGGTGGTTGATATCAAGCTGACCCATCTCTTTGACATAGACGTATGCTGATTTCAGGTAACTGTAATGCCCAGCTGCGGCGAATATCGGAATGCAGTCAGAAACGGCGCGTAAGTGCATCAGCCAAGAACCTGTTCGATCTGCCTTTATCAGTGACATCACAACTTTTACCATGCTTTGGTAATTCAGCCACAATTGACTTGTCTTGGACCTAGCACCCAGTTCCATCTTCCTTTTCTCCAGCTCTTCGTTTATTCGACCGAAGGTCTCTGAGGTGAACACAGTTTCTAATGTCATCTCACCGTTCAATAGTGCAGTATACATCCCTTCAGACTCTTCAACCATTGCTGCAAATTCGGGACATTACACTCTTATCTCCAATCTGAAACACACACTTGGTTCATTAGCTGGTGAGTCGGTGGATGACGATGAATAGCGACTAACTGTATAAGACAACAAATGCCTAATGGGCTGGTAAACCTGGCTTACTGGATTACCTGATTACTTTGTGCTTATTTAAGTAATTTTGATGATTTCCTGGGTGCCTTAAACCTAGGTATACACACTGAAAAAATCTCTCTAGGTTGACTACTATTCGACAGAGCCATTTTAGTGGATCAGGATGTCACCTTGGGATGCCATCTTGGACTTGTCAATAAATAATTAACTGATGGTAATTTTATTGATTCAATTGGATTCCCTGGGCCCTAAAACCTAGGGTTAGACACCAAAACCACCTTTCTAGGTTGAATAATAATTGAGATATGGCCATTTTAAGCTCCCGGCGGCCATCTTGGACGCCATCTTGAAAATGACCCCTTTCCGGAAGTCAGATGTTACTAGATTTTTAGTACGTTATTTAGCATGCCCAATGGTACCAGAATCCATTGAAAAACCTTTTGTATCAATTGTTTTGGGGTTCAACCATATATTGACCCCTCTCTGTTAGTTTCATTGAAATATGTTAATCCGTTCTCAAGTTATAGCCCAACAAACAATAGACAAATGCGGCTCCTATAATTATATAGACTAGAATAGAAGACCCATCGCTTCGCCAACGGAAATGCCAATCTTTGCTGCGATAGCTAATCTATAGGGGAAGGAAAAAAAGGATTCTGGGAGATGCTGATCTTTGTGCAGGGATAACCAATGTCACGTGTTGGCATTTGCAGTTTTCACACGGGTGTCCATGTACCCATAAAAAAAAATATATATATATATATAAAAAAAAAATTTTTTGCCTCACAAACATTCGTGGGAGTTACCCGAATCCACCGTAGTTGAATTTATTGAGATCCGTTAATCCTTTCTCAAGTTATAACATGACAAACAAACAAACAGACAGACACAGCTCCTTTTATATGACAGATTTTCATCGAACAATTTCTGTACAGATATATTGTAGTAATGGGTGAGCAGAAAGAAATGGTGCCCATACAATTTAATAAATGTTATTTATTTTTACTTAAAATGACACTTTCTTTTGTGCACATTTGCTTTACATGATGCATGATCGCTATGGAAAGTTTCAGATGGATATGTTTCAGTCATTCATTTGACTGAGATTAGAGCACCATCCTCCAAATGTCGGTCTCTATGCTGCAGACACACTTGGATTCGACGATAAAAATTGTTTCTTACGTTTATTTGAAATCTTTAATGTTCACAATGTAATTTACTTGCCATTTGTCATTTGATAAATACGAGACACTTCCTCTTGAGGATCGTGACAATTCATGCGTTGCGTGGAAACTTCCATTTCCAAAATGAATGCGACGGTCGATGAAGAACGCAGACTTGAACAGGATGTAGCAAGAACCGCACAGAGACCGCACGACACGGGAGAACCGCACAGGATGCTGCTGCAACAACGATGAGGAGGGTTGGTGAGGAGCGAGGGGTTGGAGAGCGAGGAGCGAGGGGTTGGAGAGCGAGGAGCGAGGGGTTGGAGAGCGAGGAGCTAGGGGTTGGAGAGCGAGGAGCTAGGGGTTGGAGAGTGAGGAGCAAGGAGTTGGAGAGTGAGGGCCGATTGGAGCGGAGAGTGAGGGGCGATTGGAGCAGAGAGGAGTGTGAGGAGGTGTTGGAGAGGAGTGTGAGGAGGTATTGGAGAGGAGTGTGAGGAGGTATTGGAGAGGTGTGAAGGGTTGGAGAGGAGTGTGAGGGCTTGGAGAGGAGTGTGAGGGCTTGGAGAGGAGTGTGAGGGGTTGGAGAGGAGTGTGAGGGGTTGGAGAGGAGTGTGAGGAGTTGGCGAGGAGTGTGAGGGGTTGGCGAGGAGTGTGAGGGGTTGGCGAGGAGTGTGAGGGGTTGTAGAGGAGTGTGAGGGGTTGTAGAGGAGTGTGAAAAGGTATTGGAGAGGATTGCGAGGAGGTATTGGAGAGGAGTGCGAGGAGGTATTGGAGAGGAGTGTGAGGAGGTATTGGAGAGGAGTGTGAGGAGGTATTGGAGAGGAGTGTGAGGAGGTATTGGAGAGGAGTGTGAGGAGGTATTGGAGAGGAGTGTGAGGTGGTATTGGAGAGAAGTGTGAGGAGGTATTGGAGAGGAGTGTGAGGAGGTATTGGAGAGGAGTGTGAGGAGGAGTGGCATTGGAGAGGCGTGAGGGTGGAGAGGAGTGAAGGGTCACATATTATGTGAAATAAATAAATTGTGTTCATTACACCATTTTAACCATTTCGTAAAATTTAATGTGCAGCATGTAAATCAAGATGTCGAAATGTCGCACACGTCCATACCCGTGGTATTCCCACGGGTGACCCCACTAGGGTGCAGGCAGGTGGCAGGCAGGCAGACATTTACATATACGAAAGACAGGCAGGCAGGCAGGCTATGTCATAAAGGCAGGCAGACAGGCAGACATTTACATATATTTACATATTACAATTTACATATTTACATTTACAACTGCAGTGATTGGATGGATTGTGTCAGTTATTTCTGTCGTGGGGATGCTCGGATGAACAACCATCAAGTTGTCCTTGTGCTAGGTATTTGCTGAATGTATTTATTTCAGCCGTTATTGACCAATCAAATGAGTAGAAAACGAGACCCCTGAGGTCCATCTCTGAAAGTATAACTTTCACACCGTCATCCACGCGATCCCAGTAAGGTATAATAATAAGGGTCGACCTTGTTCGGCCCAACGCGGCCTTCCCTGCGACTCGCGTCTGCTACCTACTCCGTGCAGTCAGCACCCACCGGCTTCCTTCCACGACCACACTGGTCCCATCTCCAAAGGAAGCCCTCGAGAATGGCTGGCTGATTCAGCAGAGCGCCTTCCACACACTCCCAACAGGCAGTACCTCATCCGACTGGTCACGCACACCCTCTCCCGCCACTTCCTCCTCTTCAACTTTGCCTCCAGCAGTGACATCACCTCTCACTATCCACGAGCTTACTGTAACATGCTTTAGCAGTCGCAAATGCTGTTTCACATTAAACTGAAAGAAATTTGGAGCTGACGTCAGTAAGGCAAATTTTTAGTTGCGGAACTGAGTGAGAATCGACGGTAATCTATATACCCCACAATAAGATAATGACATGACCCTTCCTGCCCCTCCTGTACAGATCGGGTGTACCTCGTCTCTTGCAAACGGTTTCCTATTTTTAGTGTTCACTTTCTGATATTTCTGTTTCAAGATCATCTATGGATTGTGGCCTTCCTCTGTAGATGCTGTCCTGAAGTATCTAACCCTGAACTCGATATGTCTTCATGAAGGATTTCGTTCTCAGGTTTCAACTTAATATATTTTTTCTTTGGAGGAAATATTTGAATTATTTCTTAAAAATAAATATTTTCTAACAACTTAAAGTCTTAAAATATGGAGGCAACTGTGCTCTTGGGAACCTTCAATGCAGCAGAGATTTTTTTGTAGACTTCCCCAGATCTGTGCCTCGACACAATCCTGTCTCTGAGCTCTGCAGGCAGTTCCTTCGACCTCATGGCTTGGTTTTTGCTCTGATATGCATTGTCAGCTGTGAGACCTTACAGAGACAGGTGTGTGCCTTTCCAAATCATGTCCAATCAATTTAATTTACCACAGGTCGACTCCAATCAAGGTGTAGAAACATCTCAAAGATGATCAAGAGAAATGGGAGGCACCTGAACTAAATTTCAAGTGTCATAGCAAAGGGTATGAATACTTATGTCCTTGCATCTCTCTTATGTCCTTGTCCAATGGTGATTGTGAATCACCATTCCCAATTCGACTGCTTGCCCATATTTTACAACACATGCAGACACTTTTATTTAAAACCAGCACATCATATGAACCACAGTCCAGGGATGGGAAAGAAGCAAATCCGCTTCCTTCTTTTTAATAAATTTGCAAAACTTTCTAAAATCCTGTTTTCTCTTTGTCATTATGGGGTATTGAGTGTAGATTGATGAGGGAAGAAATGAATTTAAACGATTTCAGCATAAGGCTGCAACATAACAAAATGTGAAAAAAGTGAAGGGGTCTGAATACTGTTATGTCTGGGGAAGAGCAAAATCTAGAGCTAGGTAGATCTGTATAGGTAGGTATTCGACTGTCATGATAGGGACTCCACATGTAATAAGTTCTTTATGTTTAGGCGTTTGTCGGGATAAGGTGTATAATTGTGGATCTACCAGGAGATTCGCGTGATAGTTAGATAGGGATTAAAAGATAACGCCCCTGTGAGTCTCACCTAGTAGTCAAACCTTTGTCCATTATGGCACTGCAAACCACATAAACATTACTTAGGTCCCTAGCGCAACATTAAATAATTCCTTCCCCCTGGACATGACTTTGGAAGAGAACAAACGGGAAATCGGGCTGGAACACCGCCACAATCGGCGACCACCGTTTACACCTCCGCAAGGCCTACGAACCTGGCATAGCATGTGCTATGAAGAAGAAGCAGGAGTAGAGAGAGCGGCAGTGACGCAGAGGGCGTGACCTGGGCGAGCCGGCGAGCCGGGGGATTGGCTGAGGAGTGCGCCAATGTGATGTCATCGGCCAAGAGATATTAGCGAGGGTCGGACGCCATTGTCAGCAGTACAGTTGAGTTGAGTTGGCTGCCAGGTGAGTTGAGGGAGTTGAGTTGTGCAGTTCAGAGTGCAGTTGAGTGCAGTTCGGAGGTGCGCTGAACTATGTTCAGTCCCGGTGTGAATTCGGTCCAGTTCAGTTCAGTTCAGAAGAGTCTGGAGAAAGCGAACTCGGATTTGAACCATAGCGTGCAGTCGCACCTGCGCTCTCTCTCCCCCTTTTCGCCATTCCTCTTGGTTCTGGAGTTTGTGCTCACATTGGAGATCGACGACGCGTGGTGCTTTTGGTGCGTGGTGCTCGGCCTTGTGGGACTTGGAGCAAGGGACCTCGTGGTGTGCGATCGGGCCGGAGGGAGTGGTGTTGGACGGCAGCCACAAAGACGACGAAAGAGCAGATAAGCCTGCATCCGCGTACATTTTGAATGACGTGACGTGTTCTTTTCGTAATTCATCTCCCTCGTTTTGTGTTTGATATCAGTCGTGTGGGGACGTCCCGATTTAGGATATTAGATTTACCGGCGCGTGCTTTTTCCTGTCTTGTTTTTCCCATTAAACCCTTGTATTATTTTCTATTCCCTGTTACACCCGTGTCCGTTGGAGTTCGATCGCCGTCCACAGTTAAGCGCTTACGCAACCTCCATTTCCCTTCTTCCTCCCGCGCGACCATAGTAAAATCCGTATTGGTTGTTGCCTCCGAATAAATCCGTTCAGGCCTATCCGCAACTTTGATGTTAATCGGAGTTGCGTGACAATACTTTCTGAATGCACTGTACATAGCACATTATTACAGAGGGACACTGCTCAAAATATATTCCATTGGGATTGGGGGGGGGGGGGCGTGGTGATCATTGGGCTGAGCAGGGACTTTAGTTGACTACAGTACACTACTGCCAGCTGATGTTCTGATGTTGAGTGGGTTAGCTTGCAGACCCTCACCAAGACCTGTCTTGTGTGGTTTGTTTTGTGTGCCCAATAAATGGAAGGATGTACTGGATGAAAGAAAGGTCATTGATTGCAAATGTATCATCTATTCACAGCACTATGCTGGTTACCATTGCACATGGTGGACACTATTTAATTCGGCTTCTCTTTCCAGATACAGTTAGACACAGCTTCAATTTTAGTCCAGTTGCCAGGACATGAAACCCGGAAATTGTCAGTACTATAAGGTTTTTTGGTGGATTAGTAATGGATAAGGGGTATATATAACAGAACCACCTCTTGCCGCTGCAGCAACTTTGGGGAATTTCCGTTATTTGCATAAATTTCCCCAGCTCCTCTGGTCTCCCCCAGCTCCCCCCCCCCCCCCCCAGCTCTCTCTGGGCTCTGTCCCTCAAATATTCCTACAGGTCGCACAAGATCTGCCTGCAGCTCTCTTATGGTTAAACTGCCAAAATCAAGACTCTCTGCTCACCTTCACACCTTCATTCCTTTTTTCTCCCGCCTCTGGAACAAACTCCCTCACTCTCTTCAATCCCACTCCTCCCTCCAGGTCTTTAAAACAGCTGTTCACCACCAGCTCTTATCTTCCCCCATCCAAAACCTTGATCTTTTCTACCCCCGCTAATTTCACCCCAAATCCACTTTTTTGAAATACCAACTTCTTTCCTGGAAGTCCTTGGTGTCCTTGTGTTTTATACTTCTGTACCACATTGTCTGGCCCTGTGGTGGTACAGTATCTGCAGTAGCTGCAAGCATGGGGACCAGATTGCAGCCCTACAGTGGAATCCCTAAGTGATCTTTGACCGCTATGGCAATATGTCGGCTAAGGATCATGAAAGGTCACGCCGTGCTGGTGGTGCTGGTGCTGGTACTTACAACCTCACACTCACGTCTCCTCTTCCTAAGCGAGAAGTCATCCTTAATAGCAAGGCTAACAAACGACTTCTCTCACGTCTACTTTGCACATACACACTGGGCGTGGGTGTTCTGATGGTTGGAGAGGAGGAAGGACCGTTCAGCCATGATGAGGCAGATGTGTTGATGCTCAGATACATACTTCAGGCTGTTCATGAAGGGAAAAAGGGTGATTCGCATAATCAGTGATGACACAGACGTTTTCATCATTCCGATATTCTGGGTTTGGAAGCTGGGGATCACTGCTTTGGTGCAGATGGAGAAGTGGGACGGGAGTGTGTTGCACATCAACCAAATTGCAACTGCTCTCGAAGATAAGAGCCTCCAGCTCCTTGGAATGCATGCGGTGAAATGGTGCGACACAGTGTCGTATCCCTTCAACAAGGGAAAGATCACCGCCCTCAGCAAACTCCAAGAATCAGAGGTGAAAATGCAAACTTTGATCCCCGAGGATCCACCTCTCCCGAACCTTGACCTTTCCGTTCTCCGCCCCGCTCAAGCGAGATAGCAGATGGAATGTGAGAGGCTTTCGTTGCCTTCTGACTGAACCAGAGATCTGCTGCCCAAGGAGAGGAGAAAACCTGCTTGCGACATGGACTGGAGAAAGACTCATTTCACCAAATACAGGAGGCGTTGCACTGAGGTGGAAGCTGCGCAAAGCTCGAAGAGCCAGACAGAGTGTTGGGGATGTGATACAGTGCAAGCAGGCAGAGGTCTCTGGGGAGGAACGAGGCTCCATACTGATGTACACATCCATCCTTGCTATCCCCTTTATAATTAACACTTCTAATTTGTCTCCCTTGATGCATGAAGAGCTGCCATCGTGTACCAAGGAGCTATCAGCGACCAGCCCTTGTCCCTTTTTAGGGCGGGCTTACAGAAACGCACCTCCTACAATCTGGCCAAATCTGGCATGAGCTCAAATTTCATCCATTTTGTTGCTTATGGATCTGATATTTCCAAGCATTAGACATGGAAGAGGGGGTCTGTTTTCTCCCTACCCATTGTTTGACACCTGCACCCTTGCCACGCCACCGAGGAACGAGAGGACTCGGTGTCGATTCGCCTTTTGTCGGTGTGAATTCAGGCTAGGCTGCAGTATTAACTTGGATACTGGCGCATCAGCAAGCATTGAGAAAATGGCGATCGTACACGATTGGAACGGTGGGTAAATTGGGCCTTCAAAACACCAGCAAACCTGGTGGGAGGGAGGAGCACAAACAGTGCAGCAAACCACATCCAAATGGTGCTGATAGATTTAGGAATCATGGTGTACATAATTGACTCTTATATGTGCAATTAAACAAGTAGAACAAGAAAGAGCAATCAGAGATTGCAGACCCTCACCAGGAAGAGTGTGTGTGGTGTATTTTGTGGGGTGTTTATTAGCTGCTGTGTTTGTGTGGTTTATTGCCGATGTAGATTTATGTTCAATCCAATTTGGCTGCCAAAACACGTAACCAATAACGTCATCAATTTAATTCTCCCATGTCATTTTTGTGGAGATCATGCTCAATAAATTTCGACCTGATCAGATCAAGCATTATACTTGTTTAATTATGACGTCATAATGAAGGCACTGATTACCTCATCATGAATATATGTTGTTCCCCATGGGGAGTACTTGACAATGAGACATGTTTCACTTTTTTGCATGGAGTGGTTTCAGAGATATAGAGGTGCAAAGTATTTTTTTTTTCCAAGATGGCGCCCATACCATGTGACATATGACATCATAATTATTTTAAAATTTTGCAGGAGGAGGTGCTCCTATGGTGAAATTTCTTTGTAATCGGACCAACGGTTGCAGAGAAAAGCATACTCATTCTGTGTGGGCAGACAGACAGACAAACAAACGGACCCAAATGAATACCCTCTTCTCTGGCGAGGGTAATAACGAAAAATAAAAACAAAAATCTTCGAGCTTTGAGCAATGTCGACGAGTCGCTGTAGAATATCGCCCCCTATAAACCCTGATTTGGAAGGTCAAAACTTTTACACATTTGATCTTATTAGCCGCGTCGCAGACGCTGCTCATAGAGTGCCCTCTGCTGTTGTTGTTGTTCTTCTTCTTCTTGTTCTTCTTGTTCTTGCAGAGAAGACAAAACCTCAAAGCTCCACCCATTTTGGGAACCATAGCTCCACCCATTCTGGGAGAGCCTTCATATAAACAAATATCCACCATTTTATTAACTCGCATAGCTTTGAGGCCTGTTTTGTAGGCCCGTGGTGTCTTCCTCTCTCACACAGTTTTATTTCAAATCAAATTCGATATATCATTTCATGTTTCACAGTCGCTAACATAGTTTTAGACTCGGTTGAAAAAAAACGGGAAGAAAATCCGATGAAAGTTGCCCTTTATAGAACGAAATGAATTCTCAAAGGCCTGTAACTTCAAGTCCATTGAGATATTTTTTTTAAAAATCGCGGCATGGTCAGTCATACACCGCCCAAAATAAGAGATGGGAAAATGCCGAGATATATATATATTTTGTTTCAATCGCAGCATGGTCAGTCATACACCGCCCGAAATAACAGACGGGAAAATGCCGAGATATATTAAAAATTCGTCCATTTGATGACAATCGTCACGATGAAATATTTAATTTATACGTCGCCACAATAATGTGGAGAGAGGAGCATAGCTTCATTCACGTGTCGCCACACACGGGAAATTGCCGAGATATATTTTTTTTTAATCGCGGCATGGTCAGTCATACACCGCCTGAAATAACAGACGGGAAAATGCCGAGATATATTAAAAATTCGTCGCCACACACGGGAAATTGCCGAGATATATTTTCACTTTGCACAAAAATAACATCAAGTAATCGAATCAATAGGAATGTCCTGTGCCTATAACATCGACGTTATAGGCACAGCTGCATCTAGGCATTGTGTAACATCGACGCGGCTTTTGTTTTAATTAAAACTTTTTGTACTTGTTTTTAAAGAAATGAGTTGTTAATGTACCCCAGTGATGTAAACAAATCTGGTAAGTACATACATATCTTCTTGATGTCTGATCTTAGCTGTCTTTAAAAACTGATCTTAGCTGTCTTCAAAAACAATCAACATATTATTTATCTATATTCTAACCTCCACAGGCTTCAACCCTCAGTGGAACGAGTCTCTGAGCTTTGTGGTGACAGTACCTGAGCTGGCTCTTGTTCGTTTTGTAGTGGAGGATCATGACACAGCTTCACGCAATGACTTTGTTGCTCAGTACACACTACCTTTCTCCAGCCTGTGCAGAGGTAAGCAATGTGAGAATGTGAACATTTACTGCCGATATAAAAGATTTATTTAAGGGGCTTTGGCAACTGCTGGTACACTGTGCTACATTACCAACTTGGGGGAATTCTTCTAGAACAGACATTTTTCATCCACATTAGTTTTCTCAAACACCAATAAACAAGAAGCCAGTACCTGACGTGCTGTGCCTAAGCAGCAACTGAAAGGCAAAGCTTTCCTTTTAAATGGTAGATGGCAGATGCCATTTGGCAATGTTCTGCGAAAGGAAGCTTGGTGATTGTAGTTTCACTATATGTGCCTGAAATGCTTTACTTTTTGGTGGGGAAAATCAACATTTTTATAGAATTGTCTTCATGATTTTATTTCAACAAAAGTTAATCAAAATAGACAATAATAATAATAACTAGAAAGCATCTCAAAATTCAAAGCTTCTCTGCGTCTGCTTAGTATCCTAACTAAACTTGACAAAAACAATGGTTAAAACAAGCCCGTTGTCATGGAAACCGTTGACATGTTAAAACAGCAAAATCGATTGTTCTAATTTTTGGTTAACCAATTCAATGATGCAAATTGTGTTCAAATTTCAAGTCAATTGAATGAAATTTGACGATTTTATGCAAACTTGACCTTTGACCTTTTGATATTAAAAAAAAAACAATCAGCTTCTGGCTTTTGATTGCTGATCCAATTCAGTGACCCAATATGCAAATTCTTAATATTTCAGGTCAATTGGATGAAAATTGAACATTTTATGTGGCGACCTTTGACCTTTTGACCAATTTATTAATTTGTCTTCTCCATATTCTCATAAGAGAGATTTGTTGAAAATTTAACGCAAAAAGCTCAAATTATAGAGTTCGGCCTGGATAGACACAGACATTGTCTATCAGACATTGACAGACAGACAGACAGACACACACACAGAAGTGATTGCAAAACCCCGTCTCCCGCTACACGGGGTACAGGCTAACAATAATAATTTCTTGGTAAAGGACATGCATAACTATGAATTGTGCATTGTGATCTAAGATTTTAATTTATATGGCAATAACCCAAAGCATCTACGTATTTGTACACAAACAAGTGTACAATCACTCATCCATACCGAAGCTACCAACCAGTCCTGCCAATGTCCATAAACTCCTCCATCCCCAAAACGTATAGGTGCCTAACTAATTCCAGTTTAACCTGATCTGCTGTTTGTGCTGCCGCTCACTTTCCAAGGAGATCATTCCGTGCATTGACCACTTTCTGAGAATAATACCCCATCCTTATTACTGCCCTAGGCCATGGCTCCTGGTCTGATCACCTCTATTCTGCTGAAAAGCTCTTCTGCACCTATTTTGTCGATAACCTTCACCGTTTTCAACATCTCCATAAGATCCTGTCGTAATCACCATGTCAAATGGCCTGTCTCCTTAAGCCACTCTTCCTAGATGAATCTAGCTAAACCGGGAATTCTGAATCCTCCATATACCGTATATAGCAGCTACTCCGTCCTTCAGATGTGGTGACCAAAACTATACACACGATTCAAGGTGAGGCCTCACAAATTCCGATACAGTGCGAACACTGTCTATTGAATTGTAATTTATCTCTGTAAACCCAAACAAAAACCCAATGAGCGTTACACCAGGTGAGTTGACTCAGCCTGTCATCTTTCTGAGGTTAGCAAAATGAGTATCAGCTTATTAGTACAGTTGGCACTGCATTGACATACTAAATATGCAATTGCTTTGATGGGATTTGCAAGACATCAGGAGGCCTTGGTCTTCAGAAGTTCTGCGAACGTACACACCGCCTCCTCCACCCCGCTCATACCAACTACCACCCCAGATCCTCCTCCTGTAACACAGACTCCACGACTGCCCCTCGCATTATGCAGTTTCTATTTTCATTATTTATACCCACCCCAACTCCTTACAAATTATAATATCAAACTGCATTTACCAATATGTTTCCCAATCTAAGAAAGCCTCTAGAATTTATTGCATTTAACAACCTTACCTCCAAGCTTTGTGTTAAAAGTACATTTGGAAAGCCTACTCTTAACCCAACTGTATAAATAATTGATGTAAATTTTAATTTAGCATTTCCATCATCCACCAAATCAGAAACTGCTTCTTATATGAATGAATGAATGATCGTTTTAAGGCCATTTTCCCCGCTAGAGCGGGGGTTAGCCTTGCGGGCCCCATGACGATCATGGTTCCCTGTTTGAGGCAATGTTTTTATGGCCGGATGCCCTTCCTGACGCCATGGTTGACAGACTTTGATCAACACCTTCATTCCTCTTTGTTGACTTTCATAAATCAATGCTGACTGCCTTTAACATTAAAGTTATCCGAATGGTTCCCCATCTGATCCATAATTATCATCCAACATCATCTCCACAACTGAAGTTTATTTAGTAACAAGTTTAGAGTTCTCGAATTCTTCTAGATTTTTTTTCTAGAATAAATGTTATATTTACCACTCTTTGGCCCTCCCTCTTCGCTGCCTGAGCTCACCCAGTCCTAAACTGCCTGCACTATTCCCACCCTCACCACTGCCTACGCTCTCCTCTCCCTCATCACTGCTTGAGCACACTCTGACCTCACCCCACACTCATTGCTCCTTGCACTCCCCCCCCCCCCCACCCTACCCCACCCCAAAAACTGCTGCTTGCGCTCTCCCCAAACTCACTGCTATCTCCGGTCTCCTTATCCTCATCCTGGCTTCGCTGGTCTTCTTTCACAATTAAATGACCAAATAAATCAATGTAGACCGACACTATCCTTCATTCTTTATTCTACTTATTGCCAGCATCCATTGTTAAATTCCAAATTCTTGACAGCCAAACACCAGTTTCTGCCAGCTGACCCCACTAGCAGGTGGGAATATTTCATCATATTGAAGAAGAAGATCAAGGAGGGAGTTTAAAAAAGGAAAAATAAGATCTTAATCACAACATAAAACTAGAAAGAGCAATCAGAGATTGCAGACCCTCTAATACGTATTTTCAGTGGTTTTTATGACTTTTGTGTTAAAACAAATACTGCGGCCGAACCACATGACCGGTGACGTCATCATTATTTATTTTTTTCTCCACCAATTTATTCCTAGATGACACAATAAATTTCATCATGATCGGATGAAGTTTTGTCCTTGTCGAATTATGACATCATAATGGAGGCACCTATGACATCATCATTAGCATATTTTATTCCCCTTGGAGGGTTCCTTGCAATGAGCCATGTCTCAATTTTTTCAATGCAGCGCTATCAGAGATATAGAGGTGCAAAGTTTTTCGGTTTTTCCAAGATGGCGCCCATACCACGTGACGTATGACGTCATAATTATCATTAAAAAATTACACAGGTGGAGTTGCATCTATGGTGAAAATTTCCTGTCAATCGGACCAACGATTGCAGAGAAAATCATATTTATTCTGTGCGGACAAACAGACAAACAAACGGACTTAAATGCAATACCCTCTCCTCAGGCGAGGGTAAAAATACTAAAGTACAAAATTCAAAGCGTAAAACATAATGTTCTTCTCATGTTAGAATAATATTTATCTGTTCGTATTTGATGTCGTGTAACTATTTGATAATGAGCTGAAGTTTCTGTCTCTTATAACAAAGGTACATTGTGTTATATGATGTGATCTCACATACTGTATGAACACATCTTCGGGAATTAACCTTGGAGCACAATTGTGGGTGATTTAAATGTTCTTGATAATAAGTGCCTTTCAAATGAATGGCTATATTGTTGTTGAATTAAGCCAAAAGTCATTATTTGCGGCAATGGAAAATATTAAAGTGCAAATTATAATGTGACCGTTTATAATGTGGCAGATCATTTAAATTATAAATACACATAATATATAAAATTATCCAGATTTGGTGGTGTAATGGTTGGAGTGTCTGCTCTGAGTCTGGGAGGTCGATGGCTCGAACGTTTGAACCCCAGCCGAATCATATACAGTGCATTCAGAAAGTATTCAGACCCCTTCACTTTTTTCACATTTTGTTATGTTGCGGAAGCCTCTCCTCAGTGAAAGACACATGAAAGCCCGCTTGGAGTTTGAAAAAAAGCACCTAAAGGACTCTCAGACTGTGAGAAACAAGATTATGTGGTCTGATGAAACCAAGATTGAACTGTTTGGCTTCCGTCTGGCCACTCTGCCATAAAGCCCAGATCGGTGGAGTGTTGCAGTGATGGTTGTCCTTCTGGAAGTTTCTCCCATCTCCACACAGGATCTCTGGAGCTCAGCCAGAGTGACCATCGGGTTCTTGGTCACCTCTATTACCAAGGCCATTCTCCCCCGATTGCTCAGTTTGGCCGGGCGGCCAGCTCTAGGAAGAGTCCTGGTTGTGCCAAACTTCTTCCATTTAAGAATTATGGAGGCCACGGTGCTCTTGGAAACCTTCAATGCAGCAGAGATTTTTTTGTAGGCTTCCCCAGATCTGTGCCTCGACACAATCCTGTCTCTGAGCTCTGCAGGCAGTTCCATCGACCTCATGGCTTGGTTTTTGCTCCGATATGCATCGTCAGCTGTGAGACCTCATAGACAGGTGTGTGCCTTTCCAAATCATGTCCAATCAATTGAATTTACCACAGGTGGACTCCAATCAAGGTGTAGAAACATCTCAAAGATGATCAAGAGAAATGGGAGGCACCTGAGCTAAATTTCAAGTGTCATCGCAAAGGGTATGAATACTTATGTCAATGTGATATTTCAGTTTTTTCTTTTTAATAAATTTGAAAAACTTTCTAAAATCCTGTTTTCTCTTTGTCATTATGGGGTATTGAGTGCAGATTGATGAGGGAAAAAATGAATTTAAACGATTTCAGCATCAGGCTGCAACATAACAAAATGTGAAAAAAGTGAAGGGGTCTGAATACTGTCTGAATGCACTGTACATATATATTATATTCAGGATATACTTGGATCATTAATGCAAAAAAAGGATAAATGGAGTAATAAAAACGTGTACATACAAAATATATAGAGTATATATATATATACATACACACACACGCACACACACACACACACACACACACACAAAGTACATTAGAAAAAAACCAAAATTACTGTCACAACAAAATCATGTCATCGTACAATTGTAATTCCCACTCCATTCCTCCTGTATGTGTCCACAGGTTATCGACACGTGCATCTGCTTTCCCAGGATGGCACGAGTGTGGCTCCTTCCTCTCTGTTTGTGTACATTCACATTACAAATATTGAATGAGCTTCAAAGAAGCATGTATTTGCCATTATTGTGTCCTTTAGAAAGTATAGAGAGAGCAGTAATGTGATGATGACACTTTAAAAGTGAAAGCTTTCTGAATTGTAGCCATGATTCTGCATGCCCAAAGTCCTTGCTTTATAATGTGAGCAACAAATGAATGACAGTATACTGCTACATATGATGTACATGTTAATTTCACTGTTAAGTAAATACAGTAACTGAAGTTTTACCAAAACATGTGACCTGCTGTTGTTTATTAGGCCCACCCAGAGACCAATCTGTTTTGATGATGCAAGTTGAGTCAACTCACTCTTCCCAGGGCATCAGTGCTGCAAAAAACAGTCTCACAGGAAGAAGAAATAACCTTGTGTTGTTTGCCATTGCCTTCGCAGCAGTAATGAGGGCAGTAATTTTGCCGGGGTGCCACACATAATGGCCTATTCTTGCTGAAGGTGCAGTGGGAACTGTAATGTCCGCTGGCAGAGACCTAATTGCCACGAATTTAAAAAAGTAATAATTTTTTTTTTTTACCGGCAAAGAAATAACCGAAGAGTCTTTTGTAGGACAAAGCTCTTTTGAACTGGGATAATCAGAAATTTGCCTCAATGTATTCATTCCCCAAAGGAATGAAGCATTACAAGCAATTTATATGTTGGATTTTTATGCCTCCGCCCCCGAAGGTGGCTGGAGGCATTATGTTTTCGGGTTGTCTGTCCGTCCGTCCGTCCACCCGTACAGGCGAAACCTCGTTTTTCTCAGCAATCACATGTCCGATTGAGATGAAACTTTGAGGTAGACGCCCATGTAGAATGTTTTTTATGATCATTGTGATGTCATAGGTCACGTGGTATGTCAGCCATCTTTGATTAAACTCAAATAATTTAAAAAATATTTTTTCGGAAACTGCTTGTTGGAAAAATGTGATGCTTGGCACATTGTCAAGTCCAAAACCACGTGACACATCACATCAAAAATGTACACTCTGCATATGTATGGGTAGGGGATCACGTTTGTGACGTTTCGTGTTCATCGGAAAAGGTTCGTTTTTCTATGCAAGATGGCTGCCAAACCATGTGACCTATGATGTCATAAATTTAATATTTCAATACAAAGGGGTCATTGATCATGTGCATGCAATTTCAGATTTTAGGATAAGGCATTCGATTAAAACATTTATGGCTGGTATACAACTTCAATCATGATGTCATCATTATCATGCTTTCGTTCCCCATTGGGAGGACTTGACAATGTGCCAAAAAAAACAAAAAAAAAAAAACAACCTTTAGAGGCCATTTTTCCCCGCAAAGCGGGGGTTGGCCTTTTTCGGGAACCGTGGTTGTTGTTGTTTTTCGGTCCCCTATGTGAAGCAATGTTTTACGGCCGGATGTCCTTCCTGCCGCCAACCCTTTTTGCCGCCTTTAACGACAAACAGGGAATTACCAGTGAACTGTTACTCAATTAGCCGACCTCGGAAGGATGACAGGCTGAGTCAACCCCCCTGGCGTTAATTCAGCGATCGACCGGGATACCAATGTCAAGTCCTCCCAATGGGGAACGAAAGCATGATAATGATGACATCATGATTGAAGTTGTATACCAGCCATAAACGTTTTAATCGAATGCCTTATCCTAAAATCTGAAATTGCATGCACATGATCAATGACCCCTTTGTATTGAAATATTAAATTTATGACATCATAGGTCACATGGTTTGGCAGCCATCTTGCATAGAAAAACGAACCTTTTCCGATGAACACGAAACGTCACAAACGCGATCCCCTACCCATACATATGCAGAGTGTACATTTTTGATGTCATGTGTCACGTGGTTTTGGCCGCCATATTATCTGGTATTTAAAAAAAATCTCTTCTCCAAAAACGCTTCGCCGATCGATGTGAAGCCTGTCATGGCTGGTGAAAATGTGATACTTCAAAACAGCTGAAGGGATTTAAACCAAACTAGTTTATTTTTAGGACAGTGAACGAGGGCATCTACGCTTTGTCACAGGCAGGGATTATGCGGAGGCATATTGGCGACGCAGTCGCATTGCTCTAGTTTCTTTTATTGACTGCCAACTAAACATGTTAAAGGTCAATGCAAAAACGAACTCGTTACTGGAAGCTTTAAATCGAAAGAAATCGAAATTCCCAGGAAATGTGCATTGTCCTTGGATGGATTGATATTACGATGGATGGAATCAACAGGACATTGATGGAGGTATGCTCACTGCTTTGGGAAGGAGAAGCTGAGGTTGACGAAGGGTTAATTAACGCTCTGACTATAAGTTTTAACACCAGAAACGTCAGCTTCTCCTTGACTCCAAAGGAGGTTAGCAATCTCATTGACATCTTCTTGTTGTCATACATTGTTCAAACTGTCAAGCCGACACAAAGCTACACGAGCCTTCACGATTAAGACTGGTTTTTCATTATGAAATGATGAAACACTTGCTCAGTTTCCGCTTCTTTACGTAAAACTCGCATTGAACCCGTCGCTTTGCAGATGGTAGTTAAACAACATAACTCATACATGTTACAGTACTGTCATGCAGTTTATTTACAGTCAATATTAGCAATTTTCTTAATTCCATTAGCTTTTTTGTTTACGTCCAACAACCCAGTGTTCCAGACATAACACCATGTTACTAAATCCGTCATCCTGACACATGGTGTCTGGCATTTTAACCAAGTCTCAGCAAGTCTCAAGTCTTTAGGGCAAGTCTCAAGTCTGTAGGGCAAGTCTCAAGTCTTTAGGGCAAGTCTCAAGTCTTTAGGGCAAGTCTCAAGTCTTTAGGGCAAGTCTCAAGTCTTTAGGGCAAGTCTCAAGTCTTTAGGGCAAGTGTCAAGTCTTTCGGGCAAGTCTCAAGTCTTTCGGGCAAGTCTCAAGTGTTTAGGGCAAGTCTCAAGTCTTTAGGGCAAGTCTCAAGTCTTTAGGGCAAGTGTCAAGTCTTTCGGGCAAGTCTCAAGTCTTTCGGGCAAGTCTCAAGTCTTTAGGGCAAGTCTCAAGTATTTAGGGCAAGTCTCAAGTCTTTCGGACAAGTCTCAAGTCTTTCGGGCAAGTCTCAAGTCTTTAGGGCAAGTCTCAAGTCTTTAGGGCAAGTCTCAAGTCTTTAGGGCAAGTCTCAAGTCTTTTGGGCCAGTCTCAAGTCTTTAGGGCAAGTCTCAAGTCTTTAGGGCAAGTCTCAAGTCTTTAGGGCAAGTCTCAAGTCTTTCGGGCAAGTCTCAAGTCTTTCGGGCAAGTCTCAAGTATTTAGGGCAAGTCTCAAGTCTTTCGGGCAAGTCTCAAGTCTTTAGGGCAAGTCTCAAGTCTTTAGGGCAAGTCTCAAGTCTTTAGGGCAAGTCTCAAGTCTTTAGGGCAAGTCTCAAGTCTTTAGGGCAAGTCTCAAGTCTTTAGGGCAAGTCTCAAGTCTTTAGGGCAAGTCTCAAGTCTTTAGGGCAAGTCTCAAGTCTTTAGGGTAAGTCTCAAGTCAAATCTTAGTACTTCTAGGGGTCTAATAAACTCTGTGGTACCATTAAAAATTGGAAGCAGTAATTGGAGAAACAAACCCTACAACAGGTATCAGCCTCCCCCTATCCTATAGGAGGAGACTTGATGAAAAGTCGATCACGATTAGGGATGGGGATGACCGGAGGTAGTGCAGAACAGCTGTGTCGAAGACGTGGAGGGAAGAATGGGACTGAGACTGGGGAAGTTGGTTCCACAGGTGACAGAAATGAGTAACAAATAAGTGGATTGAGCCTGGAGTTTTTGGGGTTTAACAAGAAGAGGGTTACTGGCAGACCTGTCTGTGCATCCTACAGAAACCTGAGAGGGACAGAGACACGAGAAGGCAGAGGGTGCCAGACAAAAAAAGGATGCGTGAGATACATCGAGGCAACCAACCCGTCTGCAATGCAAAAGTAACATGCCGAGACAGTCAGCGTTATCGTGGGAGATCCCATTAATTTTGAGGGCCTTGCTTTCCACGGCAATAATAAGGGTAAAGTGTGAGGCGTTGGTGACAGCCCAAAGCGGAGAGCAGTACTCCTCCAAGCTGTGAATGAAGACCTTGCAGGTCACATGATCTTGCACGGGCACGATCGCTCCTGCAGGGAGTGGGTGTGTCTCGGTTTTGTGGTGTGATGATTCAAGAAGTGTCTGTAGTTTTTATCATTTACAGATGTATACAGTGGAAGGTATTGTACAGTAGTAAACATTTTATTCTTTATGGACGGTGGACGGAAAGTTTACTGGGTTGTCATGAACATAACCCGGTGTTCCATTATACTTGAACTTAACTAAAGGTGATAACAAAAAAATGGAAGTTTTCTCGCTATGTAGATGACTCACGTCACCATGTCTATGATATCTGACGTCACTGATTGAAACGCCAGTCATGTCATTGATCTGTGTATGCATATTGATTTGTGTATGCATATTGATTTGTGTATGCATATTGATCTGTGTATGCATATTGATTTGTGTATGCATATTGATCTGTGTATGCATATTGATTTGTGTATGCATATTGATTTGTGTATGCATGTTGATTTGTGTATGCATATTGATTTGTGTATGCATATTGATTTCTGTATGCATATTGATTTGTGTATGCATATTGATTTGTGTATGCATATTGATTTGTGTATGCATATTGATTTGTGTATGCATATTGATTTGTGTATGCATATTGATTTGTGTATGCATGTTGATTTGTGTATGCATATTGATTTGTGTATGCATATTGATTTGTGTATGCATATTGATTTGTGTATGCATATTGATTTGTGTATGCATATTGATCTGTGTATGCATATTGATTTGTGTATGCATATTGATTTGTGTATGCATATTGATCTGTGTATGCATATTGATTTGTGTATGCATATTGATCTGTGTATGCGTATTGATTTGTGTATGCATATTGATTTGTGTATGCATGTTGATTTGTGTATGCATATTGATTTGTGTATGCATATTGATTTGTGTATGCATATTGATTTGTGTATGCATATTGATTTGTGTATGCATATTGATTTGTGTATGCATATTGATCTGTGTATGCATATTGATCTGTGTATGCATATTGATTTGTGTATGCATATTGATTTGTGTATGCATATTGATCTGTGTATGCATATTGATTTGTGTATGCATATTGATTTGTGTATGCATATTGATTTGTGTATGCATATTGATTTGTGTATGCATATTGATTTGTGTATGCATGTTGATTTGTGTATGCATATTGATTTGTGTATGCATATTGATTTGTGTATGCATATTGATTTGTGTATGCATATTGATTTGTGTATGCATATTGATTTGTGTATGCATATTGATTTGTGTATGCATATTGATTTGTGTATGCATATTGATTTGTGTATGCATATTGATTTGTGTATGCATATTGATTTGTGTATGCATATTGATTTGTGTATGCATATTGATTTGTGTATTCCTCTGATAATAAAATTTTAAACACTGATCATAATTGAAAGATCATAGAAATTGTAACACTAAGAATATTCAATTAGTAATGGCATCCACAACTATCCATGATCATGTTGTGGAATGTTTCATGTAACAAGAACTTTTATTGCCTCACTTTTTTTCTTCCGCCCTTACTTTTCTTCTTTCGTCCTCACTATTTTTCCCACCTCACTTTTCTTCCCTTCCGCCCTCACTTTTTATCTTCCGCCCTCACTTTTTTCTTCCGCCCTCACTTTTTTCTTCCGTGCCTCACTTTTTCCCGGCCTCACTTTTTTCTTCCGTCCTCACTCTTTTCTTCCATCCTCACTTTTTTATTCCGCCCTCACTTTTTTCTTCCGCCCTCACTTTTTTCTTCCTCCCTCACTTTTTTCTTCCGCCCTCACTTTTTTCTTCCGCCCTCACTTTTTTCTTCCGCCCTCACTTTTTTATTTTGTCCTCACTTTTTTTCCCGCCCTCACCTTTTTTCCTTCCGTGCTCACTTTTTTCTTCCACCCTCACTTTTTTCTTCCACCCTCACTTTTTTCTTCCGCCCTCACTTTTTTCTTCCGCCCTCACTTTTTTCTTCCGGCCTCACTTTTTTCTTCTGCCCTCACCTTTTTCTTTTGCCCTCACTTTTTTTCCACCCTCACTTTTTTCCTTCCGGCCTCACTTTTTTTTATTCCACCCTCACTTTTTTTTCTGCCCTCGCTTTTTTTTTCTGTCTCCACTTTTTCCCCCGCCCTCACTTTTTTTCTTCCGCCCTCACTTTTTTATTCCGCCCTCACTTTTTTATTCCGCCCTCACTTTTTCACCTTTATTCGTTTTGAAATTCGTTTTCTCCGTAACGGCTTGAGCAGTTGACACAAAACTTTAAACATAGGAGCGCCTACCCATGGCTAAAAATTTTTTTAAACAAAGTTACTTTATGATTGGATGGAAAACTGTCAGCGTTGCAAAAAATCAGTTTTCTGCAGGTAAGGGTTGCAGGGTGTTTCATGTATCAGGAATAGACGGCCTTGACTTCGCTTTGCTCGGCAGAATTGTCATGTATGCATCTGCGTTATATTAATCATGTACACATATGTGATTTCAACTTGTTATTTTTCAGTTTGTATTTGCTACTTCGTCAGGGGAAGGGTGGAGTTAGGACTGCGTATCAATGAACTCGGACTGGTCACTCATCGTTCTGTGAATTACCTCCGCCACCATAGGTGGACGGAGGTCATATTTGGTTCACTTATCTGCCTGCTAAATGCAAGCACAACGGACTCGTAATAAATACATATTCACCATGTACCGTACTTGTACTCGGTTGACGTACCCGAGTACAAGACGATCCCATCATTCCCATGTACAAGTCGACCCCAACTTTTTGCCGAAAAAGTCACAGCTATTTTTCATCCATCCCGTGTTTAAGACGGTCCAGATTTTTGGTGGGATGGATGAGATCGGCTGTAACAAGTGGATAAAGGAGGTCTGGAGTTTCCGCCCGGAGGGTTTATGACGAGAGAAAGGCCTATTGGTGTGGGACAATGGGACATGTTTCACTGTTGAAGTCTCATCTCGTAGACGAAGTAAAACGTGCTGTTCGATCTCAGAATATGGATATCGCCATTATCCCGAGAGGACTCACCAGCATCCTCCAACCCCTGGATGTTTCGCTAAACAAACCCTTCATGGACAGTGTCAGACGCATGTGGAACGAGTGGATGATAGAAGGAGAAAGGACATTCACCAAGGGGGGCAACATGCGTGCTCCGTCACTGCCCACGGTCTGCAAGTGGGTTCGTGACGCCTGGGCCCAGTTGGATAAGGAAATTGTTGTAAAATCGTTTCTGAAGTGCGGAATTTCGAATGCTCTTGATGGAACGCAGGACGATATCCTATGGAATGACCGTGATGATCAGGAAAGTGACGATGGTGACATTCCCGTCCAGGATTGTGATCGGTATGATGATTTGGTGCAGACTAGTGACTGGCAGGAACTATTCGGGGACAGTGATGATGACGAAAGTGACTGAAGGTTTCCACCATTAGGGACTTGCGTACTCCAAGTTCAGCTCAGTGGTGCCATCTGTCTACAGTTACATGACTTATCCTTCACACTGCACTGTACCACACTTTCATTTTTTGCTCGTTCATGCTCGTTTATCTCAATCATGATCCTGTTGTATATTTTATCATTTATTTTATCATGTGAGACTGAGAAAATAAAGTTGCAACAAAGTTGTAAATACTTTTTTATTTTACTATAATTCACCAAATGTCTGTCTGTCCGTCCGTTCCCAGGTACCGCAAAAACGGCTGAAACGATCGCAACGATATTTTGGGTGGGTAATCCTGGGACCCCCTGGAGTAAAATAGGCTATATTGTTTTTCCAATTTTTTTCCCAGTTTTTCCAAACACGATGGAATAATATTTACCGATATGAACAGTGATGTGGCATTTATTGAAATTCTACAAATACCGTTTAGATTTTGATGACTTGCGTGTGATGTGATTTAACGGATGTTTATATAAATCGTTTAAAATAAAATAAAAACCTTCAATTTCTGATATTTTGCCTTTTCATTTGGCCTCCCAATTGAAGCCCCGCCCATAGGGTGGGTACCGTTGCTAGTAAATTTAATTTAGGTAATTTCTGGTCTTGTGTTTCTCACCATCACGTCTGCGGTGGATACAAAATGGCGGTAACCAGGCATGTTCATTTGTCATTTTTCACCTACCCAGACTGTTTCCTACGACTTTTTTTTTCTTGTTTATAACCTGCAGTAATCATCCCACAAAACATTACTCGTGCATAAGACGACCCCCAAAATTTAGGCCATGAAAATCATCTCAAAAACTCGACTTGTACACGAGAATATACGTGTTGTAATCCATCCTCGTTTGTGAATTCCTGTCTGCACGTATCTATAACTTGTGCTCTTGGATATTGATTTCCAGTAAAATAAATTGGCCTATAATCACAAACAATAGTAAGTATTGTGGGTCTCACTTTCTGCCATGATCTTTCTTGGGAAACCCACATTTCAAATCTGGCCTCCAAAGCCAGTCGCCGAGTCGGCATCCTCCGTCATGCGAAGTCCTTCCTTGGCACACCTGAGCTCCTCACCACATACAAAGCTTTCATCCGCAGCTCAATGGAATACTGCTCTCCCCTCTGGGCCGGTGCTCCTGCCTCACACCTAGCTCGGCTTCACGCTGTTGAAACCAAAGCGTTCAGAATCATTGGAATCTCCTGCGATGAAGCTAACTCAGAGGGTCTTTCACTCACTCACCGCAGGCAGGTTGGTGGTCTTCCAGTCTTCTACCGACTCCTCTCCGGCCTTGCTCCCTCAGCTCTCTCTGTGCTCTGTCCCGCAAATATTCCTACAGGTCGCACAAGATCTGCCAGCAACACTGATGGTTAAACTGCCAAAAATCTCGGCTCTCTGCTCACCTTCACTCTTTCATTCCTCTTTTCTCCCGCCTCTGGAACAAACTCCCCCACTCCCTTCAATCCCACTCCACCCTCCAGGTCTTTAAAACAGCTGTTCACCACCATCTCCTATCTTCCCCCATACAAAACCTTGATCTTTTCTACCCCCGCTAATTTTTACCCCATATACACTTTTTTGAAATTCCAACTTCTTTCCTGGAAGTCCTTGCAGTGTCTATATGTTTTATACCTCTCCCGCATCCCCCCAAGCCCTCTCCCTCCCACAGTTCTCTCGATGTCCTTGCTCTCAAATGTTGTGTTTGTGTCCTTCCCCCTCTCTCTCATCTTGTCTACCGCTCCCCTTATTTTGTGTTTTATGTGTCGGTTTGACTTTTCGTGTGATTAATGTCAGCTCTTTCATGAGCCTCGATGTTATATACAAAAAAAAAAAAAAGTAGAGTGAAACTTAATTAGAACATAATAATATCCCTTCACTTTCAAAAGTCCATTAATTTTAAACTAAAATTTAACAAAACCAAAAAATATAGCTTTCACAATCATGCGACACCGACATCTTTGCTGTGAAGATGTGCTTCTTGAAATGTAGAAACATCACCAGCACAATATAAGTTACTGGATTAGATAAATAAATGTGACCATGTAATTAAACCGTTGTGACTTTTGGCATTTTTATTATTATTTTTTGGGAGTGCACGTCACATCACTCCATCATCAAGCAATGAAATCTGCATTCAAAAAAAATAATCATATCAGGCACAGCATATGGCAATCGCGTTGGCAACTAATGAAAGCGGGACAACAACATGGAAACCCTGTGAGATAAGCGTTATCACAACCCAAGCTATTTCATTGTCATAACCCATGTTTACATACGACACTGTTTATGGAGGCATGCAACAATCTAGACAAATATATAGAAACCAACAAACCATTTTTGAAGTGAAATTAAAGACATAATTATAAACTGTTACAACACAAGTCTGTAAATACTACGTAGTATTATGGCAGGAGTAAGAACAATAAGTACTGCCCTGTCAAGTCATTTGTGAAAACAAATAATAAACGAGATGAATCACCCAATATTGCAGATATTTTTTATGTGAAAAAAAATATTTTAATCATGCTGAACAATTTCAAAAGCAAATCAGCTTCGTCGGTCAGCATTTCATTCCATGTATCTGCACGTATCCCAAAATGCTCCGCTCACTTGTCATAGCGTTAGGTATGTACCAAGTCAAGCACGAGCCATGTCAAAGACCCCAGAACCCAAGGGATTCCTATACACATGATGCTCCACAAGGTGATTAAAAGAGTCCCTTGGCCTTTTTCAGGTTCTTCTGCTTCCAGACGGGTAGTTGTTCGAATGCATATCGTGGCATTTCCATGATCTCATTGAACTCATCTTCTGACAGGTATTTCTGTGGAATGGAATGGTAAAATTGTCAATTGTACATCTTATTATTATATTGTGTACTATGAGGGAGGTTCAAGATTGACGTCGATTTTTTTTTATTATAGTAGAACATTTGAAAATCAAACTTAAATCCTGAAATTTAAAATCAAAAGTGTAACAAAATACAGGGCAAACAGGTAAAAGTGGATAAACCAGCTCAGAGGTGACAGCGATCTTACATTGAGATACAAAGGCCTTTCCAACCGCAAGAAGTTCAGAATTACCAATGAATTATTTGGTCTGATGTAGAATCGCCAGTCTACAGCTGGCTTTGGTATATGGTCTACCCAGCAGGGGTCATAGACTTAATGGTGAGGCCCAGAAATTTGATGCCAGTGATTGATTGTGGATATAGACCAGTGATTGATTGTGGATATAGACCAGTGATTGATTGTGGATATAGACCAGTGATTGATTGTGGATATAGACCAGTGATTGATTGTGGATATAGACCAGTGATTGCTTGTGGATATAGACCAGTGATTGCTTGTGGATATAGACCAGTGATTGATTGTGGATATAGACCAGTGATTGCTTGTGGATATAGACCAGTGATTGATTGTGGATATAGACCAGTGATTGCTTGTGGATATAGACCAGTGATTGATTGTGGATATAGACCAGTGATTGATTGTGGATATAGACCAGTGATTGATTGTGGATATAGACCAGTGATTGATTGTGGATATAGACCAGTGATTGATTGTGGATATAGACCAGTGATTGATTGTGTATATAGACCAGTCATTGATTGTGGATATAGACCAATGATTGATTGTGGATATAGACCAGTGATTGCTTGTGGATATAGACCAGTGATTGATTGTGGATATAGACCAGTGATTGATTGTGGATATAGACCAATGATTGATTGTGGATATAGACCAGTGATTGATTGTGGATATAGACCAATGATTGATTGTGAAAATAGACCAGTGATTGATTGTGGATATAGACCAGTGATTGATAGTGGATATAGACCAATGATTGATTGTGAAAATAGACCAGTGATTGATTGTGGATATAGACCAGTGATTGATAGTGGATATAGACCAATGATTGATTGTGAAAATAGACCAGTGATTGATTGTGGATATAGACCAGTGATTGATTGTGGATATAGACCAATGATTGATTGTGAATATAGACCAGTGATTGATAGTGGATATAGACCAATGATTGATTGTGAAAATAGACCAGTGATTAATTGTGGATATAGACCAGTGATTGATAGTGGATATAGACCAATGATTGATTGTGAAAATAGACCAGTGATTGATTGTGGATATAGACCAGTGATTGATTGTGGATATAGACCAGTGATTGATTGTGAATATAGACCAGTGATTGATTGTGAAAATAGACCAGTGATTGATTGTGGATATAGACCAGTGATTGATAGTGGATATAGACCAGTGATTGATTGTGGATATAGACCAGTGATTGATTGTGAATATAGACCAGTGATTGATAGTGGATATAGACCAATGATTGATTGTGAAAATAGACCAGTGATTGATTGTGGATATAGACCAGTGATTGATAGTGGATATAGACCAATGATTGATTGTGAAAATAGACCAGTGATTGATTGTGGATATAGACCAGTGATTGATTGTGGATATAGACCAGTGATTGATTGTGAATATAGACCAGTGATTGATTGTGAAAATAGACCAGTGATTGATTGTGGATATAGACCAGTGATTGATAGTGGATATAGACCAGTGATTGATTGTGGATATAGACCAGTGATTGATTGTGGATATAGACCAGTGATTGATTGTGGATATAGACCAGTGATTGATTGTGGATATAGACCAGTGATTGATTGTGGATATAGACCAGTGATTGATTGTGGATATAGACCAGTGATTGATTGTGGATATAGACCAGTGATTGATTGTGGATATAGACCAGTGATTGATTGTGGATATAGACCAGCGATTGATTGTGGATATAGACCAGTGATTGATTGTGGATATAGACCAGTGATTGATTGTGGATATAGACCAGTGATTGATTGTGAAAATAGACCAGTGATTGATTGTGAATATAGACCAGTGATTGATTGTGAATATAGACCAGTGATTGATTGTGAAAATAGACCAATGATTGATTGTGGATATAAACCAGTGATTGATTGTGAATATAGACCAGTGATTGATTGTGAATATAGACCAGTGATAGATTGTGAATATAGACCAGTGATTGATTGTGAATATGTAACACTGATTGATTGTGGAAATAGACCAGTGATTGATTGTGAATATAGACCAGTGATTGATTGTGGATATAGACCGGTGATTGATTGTGAATATGTAACACTGATTGATTGTGGAAATAGACCAGTGATTGCTTGTGAATATAGACCAGTGATTGCTTCTGAATATAGACCAGTGATTGCTTGTGAATATAGACCAGTGATTGCTTGTGAATATGTAACACTGATTGATTGTGGAAATAGACCAGTGATTGATTGTGAATATAGACCAGTGATTGCTTGTGAATATGTAACACTGATTGATTGTGGAAATAGACCAGTGATTGATTGTGAATATAGACCAGTGATTGCTTGTGAATATGTAACACTGATTGATTGTGGAAATAGACCAGTGATTGATTGTGAATATAGACCAGTGATTGATTGTGAATATAGACCAGTGATTGCTTGTGAATATGTAACACTGATTGATTGTGGAAATAGACCAGTGATTGATTGTGAATATGTAACACTGATTGATTTTGAATATAGACCAGTGATTGATTGTGAATATGTAACACTGATTGGTTGTGAATATAGACCAGTGATTGCTTGTGAATATGTAACACTGATTGATTGTGGAAATAGACCAGTGATTGATTGTGAATATAGACCAGTGATTGATTGTGAATATGTAACACTGATTGATTGTGGAAATAGACCAGTGATTGATTGTGAATATAGACCAGTGATTGATTGTGGATATAGACCGGTGATTGATTGTGAATATGTAACACTGATTGATTGTGGAAATAGACCAGTGATTGCTTGTGAATATAGACCAGTGATTGCTTCTGAATATAGACCAGTGATTGCTTGTGAATATAGACCAGTGATTGCTTGTGAATATGTAACACTGATTGATTGTGGAAATAGACCAGTGATTGATTGTGAATATAGACCAGTGATTGCTTGTGAATATGTAACACTGATTGATTGTGGAAATAGACCAGTGATTGATTGTGAATATAGACCAGTGATTGCTTGTGAATATGTAACACTGATTGAT
The DNA here is from genome assembly GCF_964187855.1 of Myxine glutinosa. Lineage (NCBI taxonomy): Eukaryota > Metazoa > Chordata > Myxini > Myxiniformes > Myxinidae > Myxine > Myxine glutinosa. Next base: position 109,435,259 of record NC_136267.1, read on the forward strand.
TGTGGAAATAGACCAGTGATTGATTGTGAATATAGACCAGTGATTGATTGTGAATATAGACCAGTGATTGCTTGTGAATATGTAACACTGATTGATTGTGGAAATAGACCAGTGATTGATTGTGAATATGTAACACTGATTGATTTTGAATATAGACCAGTGATTGATTGTGAATATGTAACACTGATTGGTTGTGAATATAGACCAGTGATTGCTTGTGAATATGTAACACTGATTGATTGTGGAAATAGACCAGTGATTGATTGTGAATATAGACCAGTGATCGATTGTGAATATGCAACACTGATTGATTGTGGAAATAGACCAGTGATTGATTGTGGATATAGACCAGTCATTGATTGTGGATATAGACCAGTGATTGATTGTGAATATAGACCAGTGATTGCTTGTGAATATAGACCAGTGATATATTGTGGATATAGACCAGTGATATATTGTGAATATAGACCAATAAATTGATTGTGGATATAGACCAGTGATTGATTGTGGATATAGACCAGTGATATATTGTGAATATAGACCAATGATTGATTGTGGATATAGACCAGTGATTGATAGTGGATATAGACCAGTGATTGATTGTGGATATAGACCAGTGATTGATTGTGGATATAGACCAGTGATTGCTTGTGGATATAGACCAGTGATTGATTGTGGATATAGACCAGTGATTGCTTGTGGATATAGACCAGTGATTGATTGTGGATATAGACCAGTGATTGCTTGTGGATATAGACCAGTGATTGATTGTGGATATAGACCAGTGATTGATTGTGGATATAGACCAGTGATTGATTGTGGATATAGACCAGTGATTGATTGTGGATATAGACCAGTGATTGATTGTGGATATAGACCAGTGATTGATTGTGTATATAGACCAGTCATTGATTGTGGATATAGACCAATGATTGATTGTGGATATAGACCAGTGATTGCTTGTGGATATAGACCAGTGATTGATTGTGGATATAGACCAGTGATTGATTGTGGATATAGACCAATGATTGATTGTGGATATAGACCAGTGATTGATTGTGGATATAGACCAATGATTGATTGTGAAAATAGACCAGTGATTGATTGTGGATATAGACCAGTGATTGATAGTGGATATAGACCAATGATTGATTGTGAAAATAGACCAGTGATTGATTGTGGATATAGACCAGTGATTGATAGTGGATATAGACCAATGATTGATTGTGAAAATAGACCAGTGATTGATTGTGGATATAGACCAGTGATTGATTGTGGATATAGACCAATGATTGATTGTGAATATAGACCAGTGATTGATAGTGGATATAGACCAATGATTGATTGTGAAAATAGACCAGTGATTAATTGTGGATATAGACCAGTGATTGATAGTGGATATAGACCAATGATTGATTGTGAAAATAGACCAGTGATTGATTGTGGATATAGACCAGTGATTGATTGTGGATATAGACCAGTGATTGATTGTGAATATAGACCAGTGATTGATTGTGAAAATAGACCAGTGATTGATTGTGGATATAGACCAGTGATTGATAGTGGATATAGACCAGTGATTGATTGTGGATATAGACCAGTGATTGATTGTGAATATAGACCAGTGATTGATAGTGGATATAGACCAATGATTGATTGTGAAAATAGACCAGTGATTGATTGTGGATATAGACCAGTGATTGATAGTGGATATAGACCAATGATTGATTGTGAAAATAGACCAGTGATTGATTGTGGATATAGACCAGTGATTGATTGTGGATATAGACCAGTGATTGATTGTGAATATAGACCAGTGATTGATTGTGAAAATAGACCAGTGATTGATTGTGGATATAGACCAGTGATTGATAGTGGATATAGACCAGTGATTGATTGTGGATATAGACCAGTGATTGATTGTGGATATAGACCAGTGATTGATTGTGGATATAGACCAGTGATTGATTGTGGATATAGACCAGTGATTGATTGTGGATATAGACCAGTGATTGATTGTGGATATAGACCAGTGATTGATTGTGGATATAGACCAGTGATTGATTGTGGATATAGACCAGTGATTGATTGTGGATATAGACCAGCGATTGATTGTGGATATAGACCAGTGATTGATTGTGGATATAGACCAGTGATTGATTGTGGATATAGACCAGTGATTGATTGTGAAAATAGACCAGTGATTGATTGTGAATATAGACCAGTGATTGATTGTGAATATAGACCAGTGATTGATTGTGAAAATAGACCAATGATTGATTGTGGATATAAACCAGTGATTGATTGTGAATATAGACCAGTGATTGATTGTGAATATAGACCAGTGATAGATTGTGAATATAGACCAGTGATTGATTGTGAATATGTAACACTGATTGATTGTGGAAATAGACCAGTGATTGATTGTGAATATAGACCAGTGATTGATTGTGGATATAGACCGGTGATTGATTGTGAATATGTAACACTGATTGATTGTGGAAATAGACCAGTGATTGCTTGTGAATATAGACCAGTGATTGCTTCTGAATATAGACCAGTGATTGCTTGTGAATATAGACCAGTGATTGCTTGTGAATATGTAACACTGATTGATTGTGGAAATAGACCAGTGATTGATTGTGAATATAGACCAGTGATTGCTTGTGAATATGTAACACTGATTGATTGTGGAAATAGACCAGTGATTGATTGTGAATATAGACCAGTGATTGCTTGTGAATATGTAACACTGATTGATTGTGGAAATAGACCAGTGATTGATTGTGAATATAGACCAGTGATTGATTGTGAATATAGACCAGTGATTGCTTGTGAATATGTAACACTGATTGATTGTGGAAATAGACCAGTGATTGATTGTGAATATGTAACACTGATTGATTTTGAATATAGACCAGTGATTGATTGTGAATATGTAACACTGATTGGTTGTGAATATAGACCAGTGATTGCTTGTGAATATGTAACACTGATTGATTGTGGAAATAGACCAGTGATTGATTGTGAATATAGACCAGTGATTGATTGTGAATATGTAACACTGATTGATTGTGGAAATAGACCAGTGATTGCTTGTGAATATAGACCAGTGATTGCTTCTGAATATAGACCAGTGATTGCTTGTGAATATAGACCAGTGATTGCTTGTGAATATGTAACACTGATTGATTGTGGAAATAGACCAGTGATTGATTGTGAATATAGACCAGTGATTGCTTGTGAATATGTAACACTGATTGATTGTGGAAATAGACCAGTGATTGATTGTGAATATAGACCAGTGATTGCTTGTGAATATGTAACACTGATTGATTGTGGAAATAGACCAGTGATTGATTGTGAATATAGACCAGTGATTGATTGTGAATATAGACCAGTGATTGCTTGTGAATATGTAACACTGATTGATTGTGGAAATAGACCAGTGATTGATTGTGAATATGTAACACTGATTGATTTTGAATATAGACCAGTGATTGATTGTGAATATGTAACACTGATTGGTTGTGAATATAGACCAGTGATTGCTTGTGAATATGTAACACTGATTGATTGTGGAAATAGACCAGTGATTGATTGTGAATATAGACCAGTGATCGATTGTGAATATGCAACACTGATTGATTGTGGAAATAGACCAGTGATTGATTGTGGATATAGACCAGTCATTGATTGTGGATATAGACCAGTGATTGATTGTGAATATAGACCAGTGATTGCTTGTGAATATAGACCAGTGATATATTGTGGATATAGACCAGTGATATATTGTGAATATAGACCAATAAATTGATTGTGGATATAGACCAGTGATTGATTGTGGATATAGACCAGTGATATATTGTGGATATAGACCAGTGATTGATTGTGGATATAGACCAGTGATTGCTTGTGGATATAGACCAGTGATTGATTGTGGATATAGACCAGTGATTGATTGTGGATATAGACCAGTGATTGCTTGTGGATATAGACCAGTGATTGATTGTGGATATAGACCAGTGATTGCTTGTGGATATAGACCAGTGATTGATTGTGGATATAGACCAGTGATTGCTTGTGGATATAGACCAGTGATTGATTGTGGATATAGACCAGTGATTGATTGTGGATATAGACCAGTGATTGATTGTGGATATAGACCAGTGATTGATTGTGGATATAGACCAGTGATTGATTGTGGATATAGACCAGTGATTGATTGTGGATATAGACCAGTCATTGATTGTGGATATAGACCAATGATTGATTGTGGATATAGACCAGTGATTGCTTGTGGATATAGACCAGTGATTGATTGTGGATATAGACCAGTGATTGATTGTGGATATAGACCAATGATTGATTGTGGATATAGACCAGTGATTGATTGTGGATATAGACCAATGATTGATTGTGAAAATAGACCAGTGATTGATTGTGGATATAGACCAGTGATTGATAGTGGATATAGACCAATGATTGATTGTGAAAATAGACCAGTGATTGATTGTGGATATAGACCAGTGATTGATAGTGGATATAGACCAATGATTGATTGTGAAAATAGAACAGTGATTGATTGTGGATATAGACCAGTGATTGATTGTGAATATAGACCAGTGATTGATTGTGAATATGTAACACTGATTGATTGTGGAAATAGACCTGTGATTGATTGTGGATATAGACCAGTGATATATTGTGGATATAGACCAGTGATATATTGTGAATATAGACCAATAATTGATTGTGGATATAGACCAGTGATTGATTGTGGATATAGACCAGTGATATATTGTGAATATAGACCAATGATTGATTGTGGATATAGACCAGTGATTGATAGTGGATATAGACCAGTGATTGATTGTGGATATAGACCAGTGATTGATTGTGGATATAGACCAGTGATTGATTGTGGATATAGACCAGTGATTGATTGTGGATATAGACCAATGATTGATTGTGGAAATAGACCAGTGATTGATTGTGGATATAGACCAGTGATTGATTGTGGATATAGACCAGTGATTGATTGTGGAAATAGACAAGTGATTGATTGTGAATATGTAACACTGATTGCTTGTGGATGTAGACCAGTGATTGATTGTGAATATGTAACACTGATTGATTGTGGAAATAGACCAGTGATTGATTGGGGATATGTAACACTGATTGATTGTGGATATAGACCAGTGATTGATTGTGAATATGTAACACTGATTGATTGTGGAAATAGACCAGTGATAGATTGTGAATATAGACCAGTGATTGATTGGGGATATAGACCAGTGATTGATTGTGAATATGTAACACTGATTGATTGTGGAAATAGACCTGTGATTGATTGTGGATATAGACCAGTGATATATTGTGGATATAGACCAGTGATATATTGTGAATATAGACCAGTGATTGATTGGGGATATAGACCAGTGATAGATTGTGAATATAGACCAGTGATTGATTGGGGATATAGACCAGTGATTGATTGGGGATATAGACTAGTTATTGATTGGGGATATAGACCAGTGATTGATTCGGGATATAGACCAATAATTGATTGTGAATATAGACCAGTGATTGATTGGGGATATAGACCAGTGATTGATTGAGGATATAGACTAGTTATTGATTGTGGATATAGACCAGTGATTGATTGTGAAAAGGTGGGTTGTTTTTTCTGTAATGATCGTCTATCCAGAGCAAGTTATGCAGGAGGTCAGATCCAACAGTTGTGCATGCCATAAAAAAGAGATGTATCATTAAGTTCCTTGTGCACAACATAAAACCAATCGAAATTCACAAGAGACGTTCTGTATAATGTGGCAATGCATGTATTTCACAGTGTGTTTAAATGGTATATTGAGTTCGAAAATGTTGGGAATTGGTGAGCATTCCCACATACAACCAATTGTTGTCACTTAAGAAAACATTAAATTTGTGTAAAATATCATGTTTTTAGGATAACTGGATTACTTTGTGTGAAAATGCAGAGGAATTGGATATCGGCGCTGGAAGTTGGGGAACAATCATTCATGCTGCATGACTTGAAATTCAATAAAGAAAGATAAGTCCAAAGGGATTTGACATTTGATGAAGAGGCAACATGTATGTCCATTGTCACAGAGCACTTGGAAAACCGCTTGAAGGAGAGAGAGATGATTTATTGAAGAAGATTATGACATGAGATTGTGATGCGATCTGGGTCCATGATTTCACAATGGAGTCAAAGTGAGCTAACATGGAGAAGACATTTTTTGTCCCTACCTTAAAAATTCAAGGCTCAACTGGAAAACTTAGAGCAATAGTGTATTTTTTAAGTCTTGTAGAATTTCTTGAATATGTGCAAACCATCAATACGCAGTACTAAATGACTTGTTATGCGGTTAAATGAGATGCGCAATAAGCAGACAACAGCCAGGTATGCTGTCTCATTGCACAACTTCACTGAACAGTAATACTCACCTTCACATTGTTAATGTGACCACTACGACTCTCCCAAAAATTGGTTTGGAAATTCAAATCATGCTCCGTACATCTCTTTGGACCACTTAAATAACATCTTGGTAGCATTAAGTTTACAAAGGTGAATTAAGCTGTCAAAATACCTTAGCCATGTAGGATTAATATCGCAAAAAAAAAAGACTGTCGAAATTTTTTCGTCTTGCACTCGTCGTGTCACGTACAAGAATACAGTACTGGATATGGAGCTTCAAAACGATTTATGCTCAGACCTGGTTGCTGATTGGCTATTGGGGCTGCTGCTGACGTCATTATACATCATGGCTACGAGGCAACAAGGGAACCTAAGACTTCCCACAAGGCTGCAGTAGGATCACAACAAGTGAAGTGTTTGCACAAACTTTTTGTTTATAAATACCAGGAGCGTGTGTGTGTGTGTGTGTGTGTGTGTGTGTGTGTGTGTGTGTAAATGTGGCTTCAACATTTCGTAAATGTGTCACGCTACATGCAGGAGCCACAATCACAATTCAGGATTGTGTATCAAATGCTTGCCAATCACAGAATTGCTTTTTTTCAACAATCACTTTCATTGGATTATTGCATGCATGAGCTGCTCGTATGCGGCTTGTTTCTTGATTATTGTGAATATGCCAATGGAATGTGCCACTTGATCCGATCTTCCAGTCTTTTGGATAAAGGGCCTACATACTTGGCACCATGGCTAAATCATTGGCACCGAAATGCATAAATAACATTTCAATTTTGAGATTGGGAGTACATGCTTCTGGACTGGTGGGAGCATGTCATGGGTGGTAAATATCACTTGCAGTGCAAACCGAACGATGGTAGCGTGAAATTTCTTGCTTCACCTGGTCAAACTTTTGAGAGATTTTACCTCTCCGTGGGAGCTTAAGGTAATTCAGACACTTCTCAGGTCCAAAGATAGTGTATTTTGACCAATTGGCGATTTTTCGCTATGTACATCCAACGATGCTCATGGTAACCATTGTCATGCACAATGATTTTGATTCACTTGGTTCCAGGAGCAAATCGACATGGTGAACATATGGACAGAGCTCTGATTACCAGGGTTTATTGAGAACAAGCTTATCGTGTTCTACCTCTTCCACGGGTCTTGACAATGTATACAAAAAAGAAATATGTTTCGGTTAACCCAGAGGCTCGCAAAGCTGCCAGACATTCGCATTGCATGTGAAAGTCGGACACGTCATTTGGCGTTCCACAAAACGTGTGAGCAAGGTCAGCCAGTTGTGCCTTCAAAGAGTCAGACTTCCTTAGAAGCCGGTGTATGTGGAACCAATTGGGCGTAAAAAAGCTCAAACTCAGCAAACAGCTACTCTCTTTTGATTTGGCTTTGGCAATACCAAAACCGTAATGATGAGCGAATACAAACTCCTTGGTATCGAAAAGAATATGATCAAACATATTGACCATGTGCGTGGTTACTTCGATGTTCATATTACCGTAGCATTTCCATTTCAAAAGATCAATGTTTAACGCATGCCTCTTACACGTTTTTCCTTCAATATGATCATCAACTGAGGCACAACCTGATCAGCACAACCTGATCAGCACAACCTGATCAGCACAACCTGATCAGCACAACCTGATCAGATCAAAAAATAAAACAAAAGTCCATGCAATGGACTAAACACGACAAAGCGCTCGACATAAATTCGATATCCTCGAAGTAATTTGTTACATCTCGTCACATATGACGTGTCCTACCTTCACTTGCAATGCACATTTTTGGCAGCTGGACATGGACTCAGGGTTAACCGAGACGGGATCATCCGGCATATTTCATTGGCGGTTTACCACAATCAAGACACAGGCCATACACAACCAGCTCATTCATGCGGGGATCCAAGAAAAGCGTTTGTTCAATAAAGCAATTCTGCGATTGGCATCTGCCGAACAATTCTGAATGTACAGATTACTATTGCACCGTGATTTCAGAATGTCGCTCATGCATGTTTCCTTCCATTGGATGTCTATCTTGAACAACAATGACCATGGAGACAAATGCATTAGCACTTGCTTGTGTAATGATGGGAAGCGAGACAAGGATTGGATGCAAAGCTTCTGCTGCAACGAAGACAAAATAAGTTGATCGGTCAGTTGTCATTGCCAAAATTGTGCCACTGAAAATTGACGGCCGTGTTATTTGTCACTAAACCTTTTATCTGAATCATGGACAACAGTTCTCCACCGTTTTCTGTGTCTAGCAAGTTCTTTCCACTTCTCCATGTTAACGTTTGCTTTCTTCAGGTACCTTTTCAGAACATCTTTGCAGCTTTGCGTTGGGTCCCCTGGTTAATGTTTGCCCTCCTTTTCCTCACCAGAAAAGAAAATGTTAGGGAGCTGATGCTCTGGCTTTCAAATGACGTGGCCTGTCTATCTAAGTTGAGCAGATGTAATAAACCCAACACTGGGCATCGCAGCTCTCGTTAGGAATGTGGTATTGCGGACTCAGTCTTGCCATTTGATTTTGGATAGAATCTTTCCAGCAATTAACAGTAAGGATATACCATGATGGTTTTTGCAGTCTGCTCAATCCCCCTTACGCCTGTAGATAGTGATGATGAGTGCGTCCTTGTAGTCCTGTGGGAGCTCTTTGCTTGTCCCGACATACATTGTAGAAGGTAAGGTGTTTCGATCTGAGCTCAGTGGCACAGTGCTTACACACTTCTGGTGGAATTCCATCAAGGCCATATCTGTGCATAACTTGTTTGTCTCCTTATCTGGTATTTTTGTGTGTGCCCTGACGAGTGCAAGACTAAAAGGTTTCCTAATATCTGTTTTTGGGGGGGGGTTATGCCTCCTACGACGAAGTCGCCAGAGGCATTATGTTTTCAGGTTGTCCGTCCAGCTGTCCGTCCCTACGGCAGTCCGTCCGTGATAGGTTTTCGTTACCGCAATAATTTGAGAACGGCTGAAGGGATTTCAGTCAAACTCAGTGCAGGTATGTATAATGAGGTAAAGATGAACTGGTTAGATTTGGGGGTCATGAGGTCAAAGGCCAAAGGGCAGAGATCATCTTATGTAAAAAAAAAAATCCTGTTACCGTGATAACTTGTGAAACAGTGATGGGATTCTGACCAAAGTTGGTACAAGTATGTATTATGATGCAAAGATTAACTTATTTGATTTTGGAGTCAAGAAGTCAAGAGGTCAAAGTCTGTAATATGTTTATAACGTGAGAACGGTTGAAGGGATCTAACTCAAACTGGGTACAGGTATGTATAATGATGTAAACATTAAATGATTACATTTTGGGGTCAATAGGTCAAAGGTGAAATACCAGACATCAAGGTAAAAATTCTGTTACTGAGCTAACTTGTGAACCAGTCATGAGATTTTCACCAAACGTGGTATAATTATATATTATGATGCAAAGACAAACTAATTCGATTTTGGGGTCAAGAGGTCAAAGATCAGAGGTCATGCTAAGTTACAATTATTTTGTTACCGCGATAACTTAAGAATAGCTGTAGGGATCTTAGTCAAACTTGGTGAGGGTATGCATAATGAGGTATAGATGAACTGATTGGATTTTGTGGTCACAAGGTCAAAGGTCAGGGGTCATGTTAAGTAAAAATTATGTTTCTGCTCCAACTCGTGAACGAGTGATGGAATTTTGAACAAACTTGGTATAAGTGTATATGATGCAAAGATTAACTGGTTGGATTATGGCATCAAGAGGTCAAAGGTCAGAGGTCATGTCAGGTAAAAATGTGATAACTTAAGAACAGCTGAGGGGATTTAAATCAAACTTGGTACAAGTATGTATAATGATGTGATAATGTTTGTGGAGGTATATTGATCGGCATCGTGACATCGAAGTGTCGTTCTAATTTTGCGATATTTCAATATTGTACCACCAAGCGATTATTCATGTGGGATCAAGTAATACTTTTAGAATAATAAGCAAGAAACATCTGGGAAAAACCTGAATAGCAAATGTCAAAGCAAGGTGAAATTTAATGAGATCCATTAGTTATTGAGCGAATGGAAAACTGACCTTGAGGAGAACACATACCTCTTTTATTGTTGGGTCCACATCTTCTGGAAGCTCCTCACTGGTTTTGTTCGTCAACATCGCAGCAGGGTATGTTGTGTAGGAACCATTAAAAGTGGGTGATTGTGGGGGATATGCTGCAGATGTACTGTTTCTGTTTCCATATGAGTCATCTCTGCTGCCATATGAGTCATCTCTGTTGCCATACGAGTCATCTCTGTTGCCATGTGAGTCATCTCTGTTGCCATGTGAGTAATCTCTGTTGCCATATGAGTCATGTCTGCTGCCGTATGATCCATCTTTGTTTCCATATGAGCCATCTCTGCTGCCGTATGAGTTGTCCTTGTTGCCATACATACTGTCGGTTCTGTCAGAGGACATCCCACCTCTAGTGCTGCTTGTCGATGATCCAGGATGTCCAATGTTGCTCATGCTGGTGTTTGTCATTTCCTTGTGCACATAACAAATAATGTGTTATGATTAGTACAATGGTGTTAACTGCCTTGTAGCCTGAAATCAATTTGATCTGAAGAAATCACCAAGGCACCAAAACCTTGGTCCCAAAAACCAAAAAAAGCCACAAAACATTGGTCATAAGTCAGAACTTTTTTTTCTCCACAATACCCACTTAATCTCTTCATCTGTGTGTGTCCATAAGGTTTTAAAAAGTGAAAGTTTAGAGCAGAAGGGTGAGGCATGTTGGTATTATATATTCCAGTGACAAGGAAAGAGGGAGATAGGTGAAGAGCTAAGACAGGGAGGACCTGTTTATCTGGGCCTTTGGCCTTAAACTGGTGGTAGGAAAGGACTAAGATGCATGCTCATTAGTTCTGCACATGTGAAGGCACACACTAAAGATGGCTAGCTAAAGTCAAGATAATTGTTGTGGGGAAACCGAAGTTCAACCATCAAGGTGCCACCTATCCACGCAGTACAAATGGCCTGGTTATTCTAGCCTGCAATCCACTATCTATCCCAATGACTGGTCTACTATCTCTTCGTCTCTGGATGCACAGTGTCAGGGAATCATTTTTCAATAAACACCTCTGTTTCAAAAATGCACACCTTCACCTCCCCCAGATATCCAATCCAACATTTCTTCATGGAACAACAATTCATGTTGTTCATTTTGCCATAAAGCAGCCTGTGTTTTCCTCCTAGGATAGCCAACCCAAAAATGGGAAATGCAATCACTCTGGAAAGATCACAACCATTGTGTTCGTGTCTCCAGACATACCAAAAACTAAACATCAGGCCCACCTGAGTTTTGAACTCAAAAATCTCTCATCATCCAGAAAAACCTGTTGGCCGTTGGTTGGTCAAGTCTGTCTCTGGAACATGCTCATCAGTTACTTTACTCAGTAGGGGTTAACAATGGATAATGCCCATGCCAAGACTGAATGACGTAAAGGCCAAGGTTTCTAATCTTTATTTTCCAGAAAACATCAGACATAGCTCAAGCTTTCATTACATTCTAGCATCCGCCTTGCACCCCAAACTCTCTGCCTATGGCATCCAAGGCCAACTGCACTCTAGGGTTACTGACTTCCTCTACTCTTTCATCAATATTTCATCTCCTCTCCCTATTAAGGATGGCGTGCCATGAAGCAGTGTTCTGCGCCAGGTCATATTCCTAGTCTTCATCAACAATCTCTCTGTCTCTCTGGAAAATCCCCTTTATCAATTTTCTGATGACTCCACCATCTGCAGTGACATCCCTCATCATTCACATAGGAAGCAGCAGCCTCTTTTCAGACCTTGACGCAAATCACAAGCTGGTCAAACACTTGGAATATGTCTCAATCCCAACAAATCTCCCACTCCCACACTCTCTCACACACACACACACACACACACACACACACACACACACACACACACACACACACACACACACACACACACACACACACACACACACTCACTCACTCACTCACTCTCTCTCTCTCTCTCCGAAAGGACCATATGGCAAACACCCTTCCCCCTCCCCCTCATCCCACCACCCATATACTTTCTTAAAAATCCTCTTGAGGATGTTCAGCCATTGAAACTCCTGGGTCTCACTATCAACCATGATCTTTCTTGGGCAAACCACATTTCAATGTTGGCCTCCAAAGTCAGTTGCCAACTGGGCTCCTCTGTCATATAAAGTCCTTCCTTGGCATACCTGAACTCCTATCCACTGACAAGGCCTTCATCCATAACTTGATGAAGTATTGCCCTCCCCTGTGGACTGGATCCCCTGCCTCATACTTTGCTCAGCTTGACGCCATGGAAACCAAGGGAACCTTCAAGATTATTGGAATCTCCCATGATTAAGCTGAGTCGATTGGATTATCACTTCGCCATTGCAGACTCTCTGTCTTCGACCACCTCCTTTCTGGTCTTGTGCTCTCTGCTCTTTCCGTGCTCTGAACCCTGCCCCCTCCCTCCCACCAGGTTTCTGCAGGGCACGTGGTCCACCATCGAACCCTTTGTAATGAATCTTCAAAAATCCAAAATCACTGTTCACCTCCACTCATTCGTTCCTCTTTTCCACCATACCACCTATGCAACCATCTTCCACATTTCTTTCGATTTCCTTCTCTCCAGGTCTTCCAGACAGCTGTTCATAACAATCTCAGATCATTCCCAATCGAAAATCATTGTCTTTTCTACCACTGTTTACCCCCTCCGCCTCTAAATTTGCAGTTTCTCCTTCCTGTCAGTTTGCATCTGTGTCCATATTGTCCACCCCATGCATCCTCCCATACCTCTCCTTCCTTCTCCCACCAATTATTTGTCCAAGTCTCGCTCTATTTTGTCCTTCAACCCTGCTGTTGGTGTTTCCTCTCCTCTCTATCTACTGTTGCTTTTGTTTGTTTTTGCATCCTGGTCCATTCATTGTTCTAGCTCTTCCACAATCCTTGACTCTATATACAAAAAAGTATTTTCTGAGGGTAAACTGCTTCCGTTTCAATCAGTTTCACTTCCTCCCTGCTCATGCAGATTGGAGATGCTGATTCTTCCATGTCAAAAATGGGTGGATGACGTCAATTGTAAATTTCTAATATTTTCCATTTCAAAGCCATAAATGGCCATCGACAGTTTTCATAATAGAATGACAGAATGTAAGAAGTAGTGAGTAAATAGAAGTAGGAAGAAGTACTGATATTTTACTACTTTTAAACTTTTTCTTTTGCAGGGGCAAAGGAGGCATTTCCGAGGATGCGGGTTTGTCCGCTCCACTACATCGAGTCATGATAAATGTCTTACCGATGAAATGTTTCTCACTGCCGCCTCGTCTCCATACTCGGATCTCAGTTCCTCATAAGTCTTTCCACTCTGTTGATGAACAAATATAGGATAAACCTTTTAGGAGGGATAAACTGTACTTTTTTGTTTTGGAAATAGGAAATAGGATGTACTTTACAGTAACAACACAAAATATAGTTTGAATAAGACAAAAATAGCATTGATTATTCAGACAACTGCATTGAAAGTGATTATCCATACAAATGTGGTTTGTTTTCTGACTGACAATCATGTTAAAGAATACCACGACATGTATGACCCAGATAATGTTCACCACAACACTTTTTACCAGCCAAAACATGGCCGTGAGTATTGCCTTTTTTTTTTTTTTCTTTTTTTTTGTATGCAAGATCGAGGCTCATGAAAGAGCTAACATTAATCACACAAAAAGTCAAACCGACACATAAAACACAAAAAATAAGGGGAGCGGTAGACAAGATGGGGAGAGAGGGGGAAGGACACAAACACAACATTTGAGAGCAGGAACATCGGGAGAAATGTTTTAGGGAGAGGGCTTGGGGGGAGGTGGGAGAGGTATAAACATATGGACACTGCAAGGACTTCCAGGAAAGAAGTTGGAATTTAAAAAAAAAAAAAAAAGTGTATCTGGGGTGAATTAGCGGGGGGGAAGCCTTCGCTTCTTTACTGCCAAAATATTGTTTCACCACGTTTGATTTATCATTGACATCATTATCTTGTTGGAATACGAATCGCAGTCCGATAAATCACAGAGAATGGCATGATAGATCAAAATCTGCTTGTTTCATGACAGAATCAGGAATCTGTATCATCAATTTTGCAAATATCACCAAAATCCTTGTCCGAGTTGCAGATACATCATTGCACTATTCATTCTCCCATCATGCTTCAGTGCTGATGTGTTGTGAATAGGACACCTTTCTCCTCTTCACCGTCAAAAAAAATGTGGCTGATTGTTGCCAAAATCTTTTTTGAACTTTCCTTCCTTTGAAAGAGCAGAGGTCTCCAGCTTCGCTCAACTCTATTTCTTTGTGGTCTGATGTCCATTTAAACATTTTGGTTGAGTTACATCTTCTCAACAAAAGTTCACAAGCAGTTGCATGTCCCTTGAGATCACTTTGGATCTTATCTTTCTTACTGTTATCAAGGTTAAAACTTGTAAGGTTGTTGGCAACATCTCTATTCAGCCATCATATGCCATGTAGATACTTAACATCGCAGATTTTTAGCTTTGCTATTTTGATGATCAATACTACGAGTTTCATGTGCACTCCTGCGACTCTAGCATGCAGTTCTTCCTGAAACATGGTATCTTGAAACATTTTGCAGCTTCCTTTCCAAGTCAGGTGGGGCTGACAGGATAGCCTAGAAGTACGCACACTTTTAAATTGAAATATCTAGTCTGTGTTTGAATCTCAGACCATCTACAAACTGTCATCCTGCTGTTTTACAGGCAGGGTGATTAATCGATGTGTGTGCCATCCCATTGATGGATGCTAAACTAGGAGTCCTGTTTGGTAGGATTAGTTGGTGGGCCTTAAATATTGCACGGTGTGCTTCATGAAGAGTAGGCGAGGTATTATCACCATCCTGGCTGAATTCAAAATTCCCGCTCTAACCTACAGGGGGAATTGGATCAACAGCACAGCTGTGTTTCGAGCAGATGAAGGGAAACTGTAGCCACATGCTGCATATGAAAGATGAAGAAAGTTAACTGGCTGAGGCCCAAATTACTTTTCCATTTGAACTTCAACATGCCTGGTACAGTTCAGAGTGTAAATATTGGATAGTCATGGAGAGAATCAATAATGTGCCTAATTACAGTTTCTATGTTGACTTTGTGCTGAAACCATTGTTATGACTAACATTGGCACTCCTGCCATCTTGGCCCAACTTTGGTGGGCATTTTAAACAGGTCATTTGTCCACAAAGTGATGCTGTCTTCTGGGACACCACAATTTTAGCACGCACACCACCAAAGGGCATTATTCCCTTCACAAAGATACATACATATATACATTCATATATACATACATACATATATACATACATATACATACATATATATATACATATATACATACATACATATACATAAATATACATACATATACATACATATACATATACATACATATATACATACATACATATATACATACATATATACATACATACATATACATAAATATACATACATATACATACATATACATATACATACATATATACATACATACATATATACATACATATATACATATATACATACATACATACATATATACATATATACATACATACATATACATAAATATACATACATATACATACATATACATATACATACATATATACATACATACATATATACATACATATATACATACATATATACATACATACATATATACATACATATACTCGTACTTACATACATACATATATACAAGCATACATACATGCATATATACATACATATATACATACATACATACATACATACACATACATATACATACATATACTCGTACTTACATACATACATATATACAAGCATACATACATACATATATACATACATACATACATACACATACATATACATACATACATATACAATTATACATACATATACATACATATACATACATACATATATACATATATACATACATACATATACATAAATATACATACATATACATATACATATATACATACATACATACATACATACATACATACATACATATACTCGTACTTACATACATACATACATACATATACTCGTACTTACATACATACATCATCACAGCTCCATGACAGTACGATGATGATATGCCATAGTTTCATAAAATAAACAAGGAATTATAAACGGAAGTAAACCTTCCTACCATCAGTGCCTTTATCTGCCCACCTTCCCTCATAATCCACATGCAATACTTACACTCCACTTGTGGGGATCCCAGGCCATGAACCAGCCAGTGAAGGTAAGCGGTTCAAAGCCTTGCTTGACGACGATGATTGGTTTATCAGTGTTGTGGTTCGCAGGATGGGTATGGATGTATTCCTTTGCAATGTTCAATGACTCATCCTTCTCAGCTTTGCTTGCCCCACTCCCCAACCACAGGAATACCTGAGCAACAAATTATTTCACAAACTTGCTTCATTCTATATTTTACCTCTTTGCATTACATATAGCTAGAAAGCTCGAGCTGAATATTCTTTGCATTTAAAGTTCAGAATTAAGACAATAAATAATTTACCAAATGCATTAAGCATTTCATTTTACAATATCAGACTTCATTCCCGCTCTAGCAGGGAATAATAATAATAATAATAATTCATTTATTTTGTATAGCACTTTTCAAGAAGCCCAAAGGCGCTTTGACAGAGTGGAAAACATAATGCATAACAATACATGAAAACAACAATTTATTATGGCCTTAAAATGCCTGTTGTTGTGTTGTATTCCCTAAGATTTGCTTCAAAGAAATCAAGCAATTACTGAATAATATATTTAATTGTTGGAGATGTCTCTTTTTCTTGTTCCTTCATTCCCTAGCTGGTTGTGTTCACCTGTTGTCCCTCTGTCTCTTCACTCATCCACCAGCCAAGATTTTGTATACAAAAAAATAATAATAAAGACAAGAAGCCCGAATTCCTACTTTCAGTAAAGTTTCTTTTCGGAATTCCTAATACATAGTAATAAAAAAAAATTATTACTATAATTCCGACTTTTAGTAGTTTTTTTCTGAATTCCTAATACATAGTAATAAAATAAAAAATATATTACTACAATTCCAACTTTTAGTAAAGTTTTTTTCTGAATTCCTAATACATAGTAAGAAAAGAAAAAATTATTACTGCAATTCTTACTTTTAGTAGTTTTTTTCTGAATTCCTAATACATAGTAATAAATAAAAAAATTTATTACTACAATTCCTACTTTTAGTAAAGTTTTTTTATGAATTCCTAATACATAGTAATAAAAGAAAAAAATATTACTACAATTCCTACTTTTATTTAAGTTTTTTTTTACTGAATTCCTAATACATTGTAATAAAATAAAAAATTATTCCTACAATTCCTACTTTTAGTAAAGTTTTTTTTACTGAATTCCTAATACATTGTAATAATAATAAAAAATTATTACTACAATTCTACTTTTCGTAAAGTTTTTTTTACAGAATTCCTAATACATTGTAATAAAATAAAAAATTATCACTACAATTCCTACTTTTAGAAAAGTTTTTTTCTGAATCCCCAATGCATAGTAATAATAAAAAAAATTATTACTACAATTCCTACTTTTAGTAAAGTTTTTTTTACTGAACTCCTAATACATAGTAATAAAATAAAAAATTATTACTACAATTCCTACTTTTAGAAAAGTTTTTTCTGAATTCCTAATACATAGTAATACAAAAAAAAATTATTACTACAATTCCTACTTTTAGTAAAGTTTTTTTCTGAATTCCTAATACATAGTAATAAAATAAAAAAATATTACTACAATTCCTACTTCGAGTAAAGTTTTTTTACTGAATTCCTAATACATAGTAATAAGATAAAAAATTATTACTACAATTCCCACTTTTAGTAAAGTTTTTTTTACTAAATTCCTAATACATAGTAATTAAATTAAAAATTATTACAATTCCTACTTTTAGTAAAGTTTTTTTACTGAATTCCTAATACATTGTAATAAATAAAAAAATTATTCCTACAATTCCTACTTTTAGAAAAGTTTTTTTCTGAATTCCTAACATATAGTAATACAAAAAATATATATTTCTACAATCCCTACTTTTAGTAAAGTTTTTTTCTTAATTCCTAATACATAGTAATAAAATAAAAAATGATTACTACAATCCCTACTTTTAGTAAAGTTTTTTTTTACTGAATTCCTAATACATAGTAATAAAATAAAAAACTATTACAATTCCTGCTTTTAGTAAAGTTTTTTTAACTGAATTCCTAATACATAGTAATAAAAGAAAAAATTATTACTACAATTCCTACTTTTAGAAAAGTTTTTTTCTGAATTCCCAATACATAGTAATAAAAGAAAAAATTATTACTACAATTCCTACTTTTAGTAAAGTTTTTTTTACTGAATTCCTAATACATAGTAATAAAATAAAAAATTATTACTACAATTCCTACTTTTAGAAAAGTTTTTTTCTGAATTCCTAATACATAGTAATACAAAAAAAAATTATTACTACAATTCCTACTTTTAGTAAAGGTTTTTTTCTGAATTCCTAATACATAGTAATACAAAAAAAAATTATTACTACAATTCCTACTTTTAGTAAAGGTTTTTTTCTGAATTCCTAATACATAGTAATAAAATAAAACAATATTACTACAATTCCTACTTTGAGTAAAGTTTTTTTACTGAATTCCTAATACATAGTAATAAGATAAAAAATTATTACTACAATTCCTACTTTTAGTAAAGTTTTTTTTACTAAATTCCTAATACATAGTAATAAGATAAAAAATTATTACTACAATTCCTACTTTTGGTAAAGTTTTTTTACTGAATTCCTAATACAGAGTAATAAAATTAAAAATTATTACTGCAATTCCTATTTTTAGTAAAGTTTTTTCTGAATTCCTAATACATAGTAATTAAAAAAAATTATTACTACAATTCCCACTTTTAGTAAAGTTTTTTTCTGAATTCGTAATATAGTAATAAAATAAAAAATTATTACTACAATTGCTGCTTTTAGTAAAGTTTTTTTCTGAATTCCTAATACATAGTAATAAAATAAAAAATTATTACTACAATTCCTACTTTTAGTAAAGTTTTTTTTACTGAATTCTTAATACATAGTAATAAAATAAAAAATTATTACTATAATTCCTACTTTTAGTAAAGTTTTTTTTACTGAATTCCTAATACATAGTAATACAAAAAAAAATTATTACTACAATTTCCACTTTTAGTAAAGTTTTTTTCACTGAATTCCTAATACATAGTAATACAAAAAATATATATTATTACAATTCCTACTTTTAGTAAAGGACATTCAAACTCTATAACTAATTCTTCTTTATTCAAAAGGGCATACCTGGTCCCAGGTGTCCAAAAGCATGACGTCTTCTTCATCCAAATCCTCCTGAGTGAAGTTGCAGATCTCAGTGACATAAAATCGTCCGGTTTGTGTCGAGCACTCAAACAGCCGCGGCTCCACATCCAGATTTTTTTCCTGCAACCTTTTCACCATCGGATACAAACACAGGTAAATGACTGTTCATTTACACAGGTAAACACAGGTAAATGACTGTTCACATGTTTGAGCTGGAGACAATGCCTTAAAACCTTGTTTAATTTATTCTATAATTTAACAGCTTTTGAATTTATGTTTAACTGAATTTAAATGAAAAACATACATTTCTTTGATGATAACATTAATGTTATGTCAAAAATCTGTCAGCAATTGTAATCCGTTTAAGATAATTTGAGGGAACTAAAAATGTTACGTACAGACTCAGTTATATTTGAGAGTGCGTAAATGTAGACATTTCACCTCAAACCTGAGGTCAATGTTGGTATGATACGTATAATCTTACTCAAAAATTGATATATTTTATGTAGAACTTTCATGGCTCATTTTATGTAGAACTAAAGATTTAGAAGCAAGAACGATGACAACAAAATGGGTACCCAGACATAGTTAGTGATTCGGAGAGAATTGAACATGCTTGCTCTGTTTCAACACTATCCATAGCATGTTTAGAAGAGAGACACCTGGGAGTGAGTGCATCGATGCGGCCATCGAAATGAGTTATTGTAAGTATGAGTCAGAAAATGAATGCAATTCAGTTAATTGAATGGTGTCTATATTTTAGCAAAAGTTTAATTATTTAATATTTCCACACAAGAGTTTGCTTCTCTCTGTGTGTCTCTGTCTCTGTCACTGTGTCTCTCACTCACACTCTATCCCTCACTCTCTCTCTCACACTCCCTCTATCTCACTCACTCTATCTCTCCCTATCTCTCTCTCCCTCTATACTTCTCCCTCTATCTCTCTTTCTCCCTCACACATACTCTCTCTCTCTATGTCTTTCTTCCTGCAGAAGTTAAAGCTCAAGAACAAGCTACTGTATATAGCAAAGGATGTGAGGCTGAAAGGGGGCAAAGGGCACATGTGCTAAGAATCATGCACATGTACTATATAATATGAAATGAGTGGAAGGGAAGTAAAGAAGAATGAGGAATAATAGAAGCGCTCAGGAGTGGATATATGTTGGAAATATGATGTGGCAATGGGTAGTAATCATAGAGATGAAGTTAAAATTATTTAGTTATGGATAGTTCCTTTGGCAGAATGCTGTTTTCATTTTGCAGGTGACTTCATTTTCTGCTGGACAATCCCACGTGTCATACATTTATCAATTCATGTATTTTTAAAAACAATGTATTTTCCTAAAACAAAAAGCACAAACTTTCCTCCCACATGCACTCACTCCTTTGTCCCCCTTTTTCTGCCAATGGAATTGTTCCTCTATATCTATCTCACAGAGCTCTTCCCTAAATATATGACCACCACAAACTCTTGATCTACCTTATGCTCCCTCATTCATTATTTATTTATTTTAATAACTCCTTTTTACTCCATTATTTGAATGTTTTCCTAATTACATCAACATTATATAACCTTTCACCATCTGTTATTTAGCTATTATTTAAGCAATGAAAAAAAACCAAAAGTTACCAGGATTGCCACTTGTCTATTTTGTTAATTGAAGGGGAATGTAGTATTTATTATTTTTTGGACAGCCATAATGCTTTCTCTTTGAAGGATGTATTTTAAGTAGATGAATATGAAAAACACCTTTTGTCACTGGAATATGGGGCCTTTCCTCCCAAGGCACCCCAAAATTCACTCGACTCATTTCCTTCGAGCTCCATAGTCTTCTCTTGATGGGAGATGAGGTCTGCAACGGTCCGAGCCATTTCTCGTTCATCTCCACTGCATCCCTGTTGAGGGTTAATGTTTGAGAGATGTCACTGGTATAAAGTTCAAAATATCATGGTAACCAGCATGCATTATAAACATCAATGGAAGACAAAGATTCTTTCTTGTATAAATGATTGTTCAGTTTTTCCAACTATTAGTGCTGCAAGTAATAAAAAAGGAAGTTGAAAGGTCGAAAGATTCATGATTTAAAAAATAAATTTACATATTTGAAATGCAAATTTTATTGTCTGAAACTATTCTTTATACAGTTGAAAATTAAGTACTACATCTTAATTCACAGAAAACTCGCCTCGGAGCTGTCTAGCATGGGTTAGAATCTCAGCCTAACTTTAAGCTGTAAATCTGATATTTCATAGGCACGGTGATTCCTCAATACTAGAACAAAAGACCCGTCGCTTTGCTGACGGGAATACCAATATTTGTGTAATTGCAAAAAAAAAGAACAGTTGTTAATGGAAAAAATATAATTAGGCGGTGTACAGATACCGGCTGAGCTATACACTGAGGTAGCGAGGAGAGGGAGATTGTCAATGGGGTATTAATCACGGCCTTTTTAGATGCTGAATTGGGAATAATATACAACAACACACAAAGAGAAAGATCAAAATAAACATAATTTCTCGCCCTCCCCCTCTCTTCTTTCTTATGATCAAACTGCCTGCGGTACGTATTACTATTAGACACAGAAAGTCTGAGGTCTCCTCGTCTCTGCCTTTGCAAAAATGCTTTAAAAATGGTGATTTCCCTTTCTTCGGTATAGCTGTAACGTCTAATGTACGGAGAAAGAACAAAAAAGGATTCCTGGGAGATCCTGCCCTCTGTGCAGGAATAACCAGCACCGCATGTTGGTGTTTGCAGTTTCGCCATGTGTACCCATGTACCCATTAAAAAAGGATGTTTTTTGCATGGCAAAACTTCCCGGGAATTCCCCCGAATCCACCGTCATTAGTTTCAGAAAATCAAACCCTGGGAAAATATGCGCACAATTCTGAGATAACAAAATTTTACATCGAAGAATTGCCTGCAACTATTATGTCTACCTCTGAAGTTCTATATATGAGCATTGTAATGGAGCTCAGACACTGATTAGATTTTTTTTCACTGTTTTTGAAAATATTGATATTTGGAAGCGCACATCTGCACTACGACAAGAGCATAAATCAAATACTGGAATTCGTTATGTGTTTGATTTAAGCCCTTATCATTATGTGTTACTGGATGAATCATAACTTTTCACCAATTTACACATTAGCACATTTGGGGGAAATTTTAGGAACAGCCACAGAGGTAAACTAACTGCAATGGATTTGTGAGTATTTTCAGCGACATATTTTTCGGTATTCTATCCAAGTAATAAGGCCATTTAGCTGATGGATGTCTTTGCAGTCCTTTCAGAAAGTGGTGGGCCTCAAACATTTTCCATCAACTGCCTCACTGTTAGTGTTTTGCCTTTGACTACTTGTCACCTCACTTTCCCATAAGCCTACATTTTGTATACAAAAAGGCTCAATTAGGAGAGTTGGTTGCGAGGGAAAGGATCGCAAGAGCCGAGGAATGGCAACGGAGGACCCGTCTACCGGAGGAATTTGTATCGCTGCCAATCTGTCTACAGAGTTGATCTGAAGGCTTATTGTGGAATTTGCCAATAGTATATAAGGCCTTATATTAAATGGCATCCAGAAGTGCAATGTTGGTAGGTGACATTGAAGAGGCTTATTACATTGTTGATGAAAGCCTTTGTCTACTGCCTCTAGATGCTACCTTGTCTATGTGACTGAGCAAAAGAAAGGCTGTGACTCATGGATGTGACAGAAGGATTCCAGACACTGCATCTCAGAGTGTCTGGCCACCGAAGTTTTACAAGCTGGTGGTTGTCATTTGGGAGCAAAAAGGTGAGTGCATTTTGCACTCATGGTCAATACGTTGTGTTTTTAATTTAAGATAAGATTTTTTCTGAAAATGTAAAACAAAAACACAGATGAACCTTCTGCAAATATTTCTGTTTCACAAGTAAAGATTGTAAACCACCATGGGGAGTAAGCAGAAGCTAACGTTCCTGGACGTGGTACCCCTTGAAGCAAAATAGGGAGGTGGGATTGGCATGAACATTGATATGGGGTGTGAGTGGGTGGGGTTCTTATATGGGGTGAAATTTGCACTCCCACCCTGTATCAACCTTCAAACCTAACCCATCTGCCTGTTTTGCCCCGACGAAGGATCAACACCCGATTCACTGTTCTACCTGCCCGTCGACACATAACACTAGCCGAATTTCATGGTGAGGACTAGTTTTCCATTCCACTAATGATGTTGTAAACCTTTAATATATTAATGTTATCTTGAAGAATAACCTCCTTTAATGCAGTATTTTGGACGAATTCTAACAACATAACAAAAAATTTAATAAAATAATTAAAATAAACAATGATGAATACTGTATTTCATTAATTTTGCAAATATAATGTTAAAATTCATCGAACATACTTCATTTTAAATGTTGAGTCTTGTCCTGAAGAATGTTTTCCATTTTGTGTAACAAATTGTTAATTTTTTGTTTTTCTATTTTTATAATCAATAAGACCCTTAAAACCCCTATGGTATTTTACATTAATATGAACTTACAAGAACTTCGGCGTTTTTTTGTTCTTCTGGAGTTTTCATTTAATCTTATCCATTGTCTAAATGTAATGACAATACATTCCAAAAATGTTCACCCTTTGCACACAGCAGCACTTGTTTATGATACTTGCATGCGGAGTTACACTTGATAACCAAAGCATTATTTTGCCTACATGCCTTTGCTTTGAGCACTTTATCAAAACACTCTTTGAACAAATCAGACTATCACCGTCCAAGGCTAAATGATACTTAAATAATGTGAACTAAACTTCCAAAACATGATGCTGCATCGTTGAGAAAATATTTTCCAAATTGACAATTGTTCCCTATGCTTTTAGTCACTTCTTAATTTCTTCCCTTTTTTTTAACAGCAGAAGCAAGATTTCAGCAAAAACGATGAGAGGGAAAATATTTTTTCTTCCCATATCAATGGTCAAATATTTAGGGGAACTTGTATCATATACCTGAGCCTCTGGATGGCTGAA